>NC_066550.1:2973332-3080832 GCF_024679095.1 Eriocheir sinensis | reverse complement strand
CAATGGAGCGTGTTCAGAAATAGAAACTTATTATTGCAACTCATGACTGAGAATAATTTGTTGCGACTGCAAAACGTTTGTACAGTTCAGAACAAAAATATCGCCGAACCTTTTACTGTGCTCACTGACTCGTGGCCCCTTTCCAGGCAGCAAATCACTTGTAGTGTGAGGAAAGTGGGAGGGAAAGAAGGAACAGAGAGGAGAGGGTTTTAGACAACAAACAAAACAATTAAGGGGACGCGTTCCAGGAATACCGTGTTGACGAAAAGCAGGGTCTGGAACCTTGCTCCTCGCATCTTACATGCTGCATCGCTAAACGTCCTCCCACAGGACGTGATGAAATATGATCACTGAATGTAAACATCAGTGTCTCAGGAAGTACAATAAAAAAAAAAAAAAAAAAAAAAATGGCACCACCACCACCACTACTACTACTACTACTACTATTGCCACTACCTCTACCACTACTACTACTACTACTACTACTACTACTACTACTACTACTACTACTACTACTACTACTACTACTACTACTACTACTACTACTACTACTACTACTACTACTACTACTACTACTATTGCCACTACCTCTACTACTACTACTACTACTACTACTACTACTACTACTACTACTACTACTACTACTACTACTACTACTACTACTACTACTACTACTACTACTACTACTACTACTACTACTACTACTACTACTACTACCACTACCTCTACTACTACTACTACTACTGCTACTACCACTATTATCGTCACTGCATACTACTTCTACTAGCTACTTTAATTTTGATATTACTACTACTACTACTACTACTACTACTACTACTACTATTACTGCTACTTTTTTTCTACTTATACGGCCTCCATCCATTAGAGTTGCGTTGTGAGAGGTACATTTTCTTATATCCTTTCACAAAGCAATTCATTGGACCCAGCCTGCCAATAACTGGCCGACAACTATCTTTCTTTAGTATTTCAACCACTATTGTTCTTCAGCTAACAGAGCCTGTGGTTGATACGGCTATCAATCACTGCTACTCCTACTAATGCTACTACTACTACTACTATTATTATTACTACTGCCAGTAGTATCACTGCTGCGTACTACTTCGGCTACTGTAATTTTGATACTACAACTGCTAATACGACTACTACTACTATTAGTAGTAGTAGTAGTCCTTTTTTTTTTTTTTTTTTTTTTTTTACGGGCCTCCATCTATTAGAGTTGCGTTGTGAGCGGTATATTCTCTCATATCCTTTCACAAAGCAATTCATTGGCCCCACCCCGCCAATGACTGTGGCCGACAACCATCTTTATTTAATATTACAAACTTTACTTAACATTTTATTTTTAAGCTAACAGAGCTTGTGGTTGATACGACTATCAACCACCGTCGCCTCAAAGTCCAGGTCAGCAATGCGGGTGGTTTTGGGTGCAGGTGACCTGGTTCCTCTCAGGCAGACCAAGGCTGACCTCAGGAGGGAGAAGGACAGCCTGCATCTCATCCAGGCGACCACACTGCTTCTTGGCTGTTGTTTCTTATCCGCCAGTGTTTCGGCGAGTCTTGCGTAGAAGCTCTGCGCCCTTGGTCCCATCCCTCCTGCCGTCGTGAATACTACCGGGGTGAAGGAGCCCTGGTCCACATTCTGTATTCTTTCTTCATATGCTCTGTTCTTCTCTTGTTCGTTTCTTCTGTGGGCTGCATCAAGGGTCAGGTCTCTGTGGCAATGGGCCATGGGATCAAAGATCCTTATGTCAAAATATGCCCTTTGTCCACGAGTCCAAAACCCTCTGGCGCTAACATCCACTCGTGCTTCGTTCGAAACATTAGCGGTGCGTCTGGCGAGGTGTTCGCCTTGCAGAGGGAGCAGCATGGGTTCCACAGTCACGTCGTGGCAGACTTCTTTCAGCATCTGAGCTGTTACGTCTCTTACTTCATCATGTCTCATGCAGACGAAACCTCCTCTCTTGCATGTCATGGCATGATTTTGGTTGAAGGGTGAGCCACAGTTACACATGTTTGGGAGCCCATCCACTGGCCAGCCATACCTGAGGGCAAGGGCATCAGTAAATTCTTTTTTGTTTAAGTTGAAGCCTTTTGCCCTGATAGGTAGTGTGGTTAGCCAGTTTGAAGCGCCCACTTCCTGTGTAATATCTGTCCTCCTCCTTGTGTCTTCTGGGAGTTCTCTCATTAGGTCACTCAGAGTGTCTCTCTGTTTTCTTTCTCTGTTTATGGAGATTTCATTCCTTAGTGACCTAATATCTTAAGGGTTGTCTTCTCCCCTTTCATTTTGATTGGTAATATATCCGGTCAAGGAGGCTGTGATTCGGATTGAGTTCCCGAATTCAGACTCAGCCAGATTTTGCGGGTTGGTGATGCCGAGCCCACCCATTCTTGGCGGCAACTCCAGCAATCTTCTCTCCTGGTCACTGGGACATCTCCCATTTGCTATCGCCGGTATGAAGGTGTTTCTGATAGCATCTTCCAGAGGTTTTAGTAACGGAGCAACATCAGGAACTGTCCTCATGAGGTAGTTCCATTTATGCTTGACACCGTACGTAAATGCTGCGTAGGCTGCCTACGGTTCTGTTTTGGCGATCTCGCTCAGTCTCTGCAGTTCGGACTCCCAGCGCTTTACAGCTGTTTTCACGTATTCGGTTCTGTATTCAGCTGTTCCAATGGCTGCCCCGAGGTGTCTTTCTCCAGTCACTGACAGTTTCACGTTACTGCCCTGGAATGCTGTTTTGGCCCGATCGTATGCCTCTGGTTTTACAATCACCACAGACTTCGTGGCGTTGGGATGGTACCCTATTTTAGGGCCGTGTTCATTGACGAGGTCCCACCATTTCCTGAGGTCTGCAGACTTTCCTACCCCGGTGAGGTCATCCGCATACGCCACCTGTTTGACGTTGGTGTTTTCATGGCGGACGATGTCCTGCAGCTTCATCATTCCCAGGGCAAACATTGCCATGGCCACTGGGTCCCCCTGGGTGGTGCCCTCTGAGGATTGTATGGCCACCGGGTCTCCAAGTCGTTGGTCATTATGACTGCTGATGAACAGTCTGGCAGGTTCCTTGTATGTATTTTCAATATATTTGGCGAATATAGGGCACTTGATTTTGATGTTGTGCAGTGCTGTTCCCCTATTGATGTTGTTGAACGCATTTGCAGCGTCCGCCATCAGCACCGCCTCGCATTCTGGGTCTTCGAACATTTTCCTGACGGCGTGAATGGCAGCTTCATGCCCAGCCTGCTGACCCGCACACACTTGGAGTAGTACTAGTAGTAGTAGTACTACTACTACTACTTCTACTAATGTTATTACTATTACAACTACTTTATTTTTTCGTTTTCGCCGTGGCCCCGGTAAGCACTCTTGGTGAGATGGGCCTGATGGTTGTCCCCAGCCTGTTGTGGCGCAGGCAAGTGTTTTCTTGGCCCGTGCTGAACCCATTCTTGATTCACTTTGACGGTTCTTTTAGGGCCCGGGTTGATGGGTGGTCTTCAGGACAGCATGTGGGTAGTCTTAGGCCATTCGGCGTGTAACGGTGTAAGGCTTGGTAGCGGGGAGTTGTGGGCGTGAGGGAAACACTTGCTGCCTTAGGAGAGATATATTCTTAACCTAAGATACAGCGTAGTGTTGGTGAGAGAGCCGAGACAATAGGTGTGTGTCGGTCGAGCTCTCTGGAAGGAGTGACGAATTACAGATTGGAAAATAATGAAGTTACAATTGGTCACGTATGTCAAGGTGACTTCTAAGCTTGATGAAATGCTTTGTATACATACTGAGACGGTAAACACTGACGGATGACATTCCTATAGAGGTGGCGTGATCTCTCTCTGAAGTGGGTTTTTTCCACTATACCTGCATTCTAATCCATGGTAATATATAATGATAATAATAATACACTGATATAATTACAACTACTATAACACTGCTCGGTCACCTACCACTGATCGCGACCTCGCGACATCCCCCCCCAAAATCTAATTAGTAGTTGACCCGATATAGTGTGAACATGTTGAGCAGACTGCTTATGGCACAAATATATTAAAACAATGGCTAAGCAGGAATACTCGTGTAATAATGACATAAATAATGAGAGGTAACACCAGCGGGTGCGACATAAATCATAGAATAAATCTCTCAATGGAGAAACAAAAAGACACAAGTATCTGTAGTTGACAAGTGGCATAGTTACAGAACATGAAATGCTCATCCAGCTTCCAAAAAATAATAATAAGAATAACAAAAGGTGGGAACATAGTACAATGTTAAGGTACAGGAGCAGGAGAATGACATTTCTTGCCTTTTTTCTTGCGTGAGAAAAAAAAACTACCTAGCCAGTGGCTTCCCTGCATCCTGTCGCCTCGTCTGAACAACCAAATAATCGTGCAGGACAGAGTTCCTCCTAATAAGGTAGCACATGACGGTGAGACTGACGAACATCAGAAACATTGGCACAAAAATTCGGTATTATTGTAGGAGTACACCAGTCTAGAGATGGCTTTTCTTACCCTGACCATTAGAAAGAGCTCCGCATTCTGAGTAAATTCATCCCCATAAACACCCCTCGGAAATCATTTATAACGGAGGGAGGGAGGGAGGGCGGTCAAGGCCAGGACGTGACACACGACCGCTCTGATGGTTGATGGGTTACTGCCCGCGGCCCGCCGATCCACCGCCGCCTCCCAGCCCCAGCCTTGTGTTTGTTCGTGCGTGCGTTTCAGATTTGCGCACGCCGCAAGCTTGAAGATATGTCACTGTGATTGGCTCTTTTGTTTGAAGATGACCAATTAAAAAAAGCGTAATTAATTCAGCCAATCATAGTGCTTTATTTCATCGAAGGAAGGCAGAGCTGTTGAATTTGAATCAGTTTGAGGAAGATGTCAGTGTGCGAAGGATGTCAGGTGACTTACTTCCAGTGCATCGCAAGATTTTTTGAGAAAAACGATATATCCCGCCAGTTTCTTCGAGAACACGGGGTTCTATCGAGTGTGGTACATTGCCCTAAGTGTGAGAAGGAGTGTTCATTGCGTGAAGACGACGAATAAGGTAATGTAACCGTTAGGTTAGGTTAGTTTTAGGTTAGGTTAGTGTTAGGTTAGGTTAGTTTTAGGTTAGGTTAGTGTTAGGTTAGGTTAGTTTTAGGTTAGGTTAGGTTAGGTTAGGTTAGGTTAGTTTTAGGTTAGGTTAGGTTAGGTTAGGTTAGGTTAGGTTAGTTTTAGGTTAGGTTAGGTTAGGTTAGTGTTAGGTTAGGTTAGTGTTAGGTTAGGTTAGGTTAGGTTAGTTTTAGGTTAGGTTAGGTTAGGTTATGTTAGGGTTATGTTTAGTTTAAATGCACCTGTGTGGACGAAACTAGTTTTTTCTGGTAGATTTCGGTCTGTTTTGAATGAATGTGCTCTAAATTTTTTATCGCAAATCATTAGTCTCTTGGTTGGAAGGGGGGGGGGTAAAAAAAAACACGTGATTTGCGATAGAAATGACACGCATATTCATTCAAAACAGGCCGAAAACTACCGAAAAAAACTAGTTTCGTTCGGAAATGCGAGACTGGTGAAGTGCTACAAATTTACCAAAAATTCCAGGGTACAAGTAGGTGAGGTGCAAGTATTCCGGCAGCGTTTCCTCCAGGGTTTCTGCAAACTCTGTTTCGTTTGCGAAAGACAATGAATTAAGGGAATTTGTCACATAAGAGATACTGGAGAAGTGAATGTTATCGAGAGGCCGCAGAGGAAACACTTGATGGGAAATATTGGCCGTGAAAACCAGACGGATCCGCGACGGGTACGTTGTCATGTTAGTGGAGCGGATATAGCATGCTTCCGCTATGGTATAGTGACCAGTAACCCGTTGATAAGTGGTACCCTCCAGGCAGATTATGATACATAGAAGGACTGATTGATTGATTGATTGATTTAAATTAGGCGCCGCAACAGCCAGGGTCATATGGCGCCGCATTCAATGAGTTAAACACTAAAAAAAAAAAAAAAAAAAAAAAAAAAAAATAAGAGGGCTAAAAAAGGAACCTAAAAGAGTAAACTAAGAGCAAAGCCCAACAAAACGAGACGAAACAAATCACACAGAAAACGGTCATAACTCATGGAGAAGGCCAGCCTTCTCCATAAAGAGAAGTACCTCATGTCCCGGGGAAAGGCATCTCCCTCCCAGCATCAGCGAGAGACGGAATGATCCGTCTTCTCCCCGACACTGCGACAGGTATCGCACTTGCAGGTCCCCCAAACTGGGGCACTCGACCAGCAAGTGCCGCACGGTCAGGGGAACCAAGCAATCATCACAATAAGGCTGCACTCCCCGGGACATGAGGTAACCATGTGTTAGACGCGTATGACCCGTCCGAAGACGGGTCAAGGCTGTCTGCGAGCGACGGTCACGGACACTTTCGTATGACCAAGGACGAGACAGTCCTCGTAATCTCTCCCATTTTGGAAGTCGCACCCCGAGTATTCCACCTCTCCTGCCAACTGGCAAGAATTGCCTTGCGAATCTCTGGAAACATATCTGTACATGGGACAGCACTAGGAGGGGCAGCTCTAGCTGCTGCCTCCCTTGCAAGTCCATCAGCTCGTTCGTTCCCGTGTACGCCAACGTGTCCTGGAACCCAACAAAACCCAACGCGATATCCCCTGTTGCTGAGCATATACAGCCACTCGAGGGCAGATAAAACTAGGAGATTAACAGAGGGAGTAAAGGAGCCCAGCGCAGAAAGAGCGCTACGAGAATCATTAAAAATCATAAAACAGTCCACAGGAAGGGTAAAAATAATCTGTAAAGAGAGGACTATTGCAGACAGCTCTGCAGTAAATACAGAAGCAACAGAAGAAAGACTACCTCCCCGACAGAAGGAGGGGAACACAACACCAAAGCCAACTCCAGCATCCAATTTAGAGCCATCAGTAAAGACAGGGATGGAGTCCGAGTGTTCAGTGAAATGCTCTAAAAATAAGGCTCGGGACGCATATGGCGGTAAATCCCTCTTACTATCTATAGTGGGAGAACACACGGATACACCGGGCAACTGCCAGTATCCAACCCTAGGTACTCGATAAGGGCAGATAGGAATGGGAGGGAAAGACAACGGTGTCATGGCAGACGCTACCCGAAACCCAAAAGGTTTAGGGAGACTAGGTCGCTCATCGTATGCAGGCGAACGGGAATCCCGCAAAATTGACACACAAGGAACTGATTCTGGAAGGCGTTGGACGCGGAACCAGCAACGGGATAGAGAGGAATGGCGTCTCAAATCCAGAGGCAGGACGCCGGCATCCACGAGGAGGCTAGGTATCGGTGAAGACCGGAATGCAGTAGCCAAGCGGACCCCGGCGTGATGTACTGAGTCCAACACGCGTAGGTGAGCCTCCTTGGCGGAGGAGTATACCTCGCAACCATATTCCAACTTGGAAAGGATGAGTGTTCTGTGGAGTAGTAGCGTGTCCCTGTCTGCACCCCAAGAGGTATGAGCTAAAACACGAAGAGGGACAGGGCTTTCTGACAAGCCGCCTTAACGTAACGTAAATGAGGCACCCAGGTTAGGCGGCTATCAAATAAAAGACCGAGATAACGAGTCGTCTCTACACAGGACAGTCGCCTATGACCAAGATATTAGTCAGGGTCCGGATGAACGCCTCGAAGACGACAGAAATGCATAGCTACTGTCTTTGAGGACGAAAATCGGAAGCCGCGCGTATTTGCCCAATTGGCGACTCTATTAATAGTCAGTTGCAGTTTTCGTTCAATCAACGACATCCTTGCCGCAGAAAACGAAATGGGTAAATCGTCTACATATAAGGAGCTATTAACTCCATCAGGCAGAACACCAACGACTCCATTAATAGCCACAGCAAATAGCGTAACACTGAGAATACTTCCCTGTGGTACACCATCCTCAAGTGGACAAACCTCGGAAAGAGTACTCCCCACTCTAACCCGTAAAAGACGATGAGATAAAAACTCCTGAATAAAAACAGGGAGACGGCCACGAAGACCAAACTCAAACAGGTTAAGTAAAATTCCATGACACCAAGCGGTGTCATAGGCCTTCTCCAGATCAAAAAACACGGTCACCTGGTGGTGATTATTGGCAAACGCCTCACAAACTGAGGACTCCAAGGATAAAAGAGCATCCGAAGTGGAGCGCACCTTTCGGAAACCATATTGCACCGGGGTCAATAAATTCCGGCTCTCCAAGTACCACATAAGCCTGACATTCACCATCTTCTCCATCACTTTACAAATGCAGGATGTTAAAGAAATAGGACGATAGTTAGTTGCTTGGAGATAATCTTTCCCAGGCTTCAGAATGGGGAGAATTACAGCTACACTCCACAGAGAAGGAAAATCACCGGTACGCCAAATGAAATTGTAAAGATCCAATAAAAATGTAAAACCACAGTCAGACATGTGGCGTAAGAAAGCATAAGGGATGTCGTCTAGACCTGGCGAGGAATCATGACACTGGGATAAAGCCGTCTTCAACTCGGAGAGAGAAAATGGGATATTATAAGATTGCCCTCCGGTGGAAGCGAAGTTAACGCCAAGTGATTCCAAATCCCGGCGATGACGAACCCCTGGTGCAGTAGGATCTTTCCTAGAGACACTGGCAAAGTGCTTGGCGAATAGGTCAGCAACAGTCTTAGGGTCCGCCACCGTTTCCCCTGCATGCGATAACACTGGAGGGGGAGGGGGGGGAAACTTCCCAGAGATCTTACGAACTCTGTTAAAGACTTCTGTGAGTGTAGTTCTGGTAGTGATGGAAGAGAGATAAGCCTTCCAAGAAATTCGTTGAGCCTCCTTGAAAGTGCGTCGTGCTCGAGCACGCGCTCGCCGAAAAGCATCCAAACACTGGGGGTCCCCACGGTGACGACGAAGTCGGGAGAATGCAGCACGCTTCTCTTGCACAGCAGTAGTGCAAGCGGCGTTCCACCAGGGAACAGGACGTTTAGGGAACTGGCCAGACGTCCTGGGGACGGATTGAAGGGCTGCAGAATGTAGGACATCTGTGAAATAGGATGCAGCCTCGTCAGAAGTTCCAGAGTCAGCCAACGGACGAAGAGAGGAGCTAAGTTCCGTAAATCGCTGCCAGTCTGCTTTATCTAGACGCCAGCGAGAAAGGCGTGACTGTGGTACAGAATCATTGCGTTCCAATAAAATTGGAAAGTGGTCACTGCCATACAAGTCCGGTAAGACTCGCCAACGAAAATCAGGAAGAGAATTCGAAGTGCAAAGTGAAAGATCTATAGAGGTAAAAGTACCAGCCTGGCTATGAAGATGTGTCACCTCCCCAGAGTTTAAAATTTCTAATCCCTGATCCTCAATAAAAGAAGCAACTAAAAGTCCGCGTGGGTTGGTAGCACCATCATCCCACAACGGATGGCGACCGTTAAAATCCCCTAATAAAGGTAAAGGCGAGGAAAGTTCCTGCACCAGGTTGTCAAGATCGTGTCTGTCAACGGGAACACCAGGAAGGAGATAAAGGCTACATAATGTATAAAATTTGCCCAAATAAACCTTAACAGCAACAGACTGCAACGTTGAGTGAAGCTGTAATGGGACATAAGGGATATCACAGCGAACGAATATGGCGGTGCCACCATGGTGGCCCTGTCCAGGATTAGGGGTACTGTAAACGGCACGATACCCAGGAGGACTAGAGTGAGTGTAGTCTCCGAGCATTGTCTCCTGTAAACAAAGACAAGCAGGAGAAAACCGAGATATCAATGCTCGGAGTTCCTCCCACGAGGCTCGTAGGCCTCTACAATTCCACTGGAGGAGTAGGAAGATGTCTATTTTCGAGTGCGCTCCAGGCGAGCCCCTAAAAGAGACTACCTTTTACCCACCTGATTCGGTACGGTAATACGACGAGAAGAGGAGACTGGGACCCGAGAGAAGCCGGGTCGAGGGACCTCGAGCTTCCTCCCAACAAAGGAACCTGCGCCCCCTCCGGACGCCGCACTACTAGAGCCAGACCGCACACCACTCCCCGAAGCTACATGCTCGCGGGGAGGATTCCCAACACTATATCCAAGGGATTCCTCAGTTTCCATATCCCGATCAGGAAAACCACTAGAAGCAACAGGAACTGGAACAGAGGGGGTCTCAGCAGGCTCAATATGAGCCTCCGCATCTTCCTCCATAGGCCTATCCTGAGAGACCCCAGAATCATGTATACCTACAGTAATCTTAGTTGGCGGAACAGATTCAACTGAATCTGTAGAACCGCGATGTCGCTTCTTCATACCTCTGGCGGACTTCGGCGAAGCAATGTGAGGTGCATGTACATCAACATGCATCACCTGGGACGAGGCCGGAGAAGGCCCAACAGAACCTGGAGGTGACTCGACAGAATCACAGGACAAAAGGGAAAATCTATTATGGGACGTAATAACAGTAGCTTCAAAGGGCCGGGAGGAAACCGTAGAGGACACCTAAGCAGCGGGCTGGGCAGAAGAGCGAGTGCCTAGCGATGAGGTGTAAGTCTTTGCTCCAGTACCGGCCTTCTGGCGGCAGAGGAGTTCACGGCGCGCACTACCAAGGCTGATAAACTGACTATTTGCATGTTGCAAAATATCCTGTTCCAGGCGATATCGTGGTCACTGTCTGGAAGACAACCGGTGAGCATCCTGGCAATAGAAACAATAAGCATCTAACTCACATTCCGCCGTGGAGTGTGAGCCTAATGCAGAACAATTACCACACCGAGAAGGCTCAGTGCAGTATTTCTTACCATAACCATACCCGTAACATGAAAAACACTGTAGAGGGCGGTCAACAAAAGGCTTTACCCGAAGATGGAGAGGGCCAATACTGACACGGTCGGGGAGGGTAGAACCAAAAAAGGTGAGAAGTATCATGTTAGCTGAACCCTTCATCTTGGACACCTTATGAACAGAACTAGGGCACATCCCAAGTATTTCCTCCTCAGAGAACTCATAGAGGTCATGATTATATATACTGCCTTTACTATAATTGAAGGTATGGTGTGCTTTGACCGTTTCAAACATGTTGTCAGCAGGGCATGGTAGATGTTGCAGCATTTTAGCTTGAGTAATATCTTTAGCCCTGACTAACACTCCCTTCCCATACTTTTTCAGATTCCCCTCAGGGATCGTGCCAATTTCTTTGGCGAGGTACCTAGCAGCATGAATGAAGTTGCCACGCCCATTCCTATAGTATGCAACAAACCAACGAGGGGGAGGGACCTGGCTGTCCCTGGGAGTTGGCTCTAACAAAGCATCTTCGAAGAGGTTCGGGACATAGTCCATGTCACTGTCAGAAATATTGGAAGAGCGGAGAAGTTTCGCTTGAAATCCAGCACCTGCGACAGGCAGAGTCGCAACAGCATCACACGCCGACTGGGCTTCAGCATTGGAAGCAAAGGTCACATAGCATCTGTTTGACTTGAAGTCTCCATCATAAATGAGACGGATACGAAGGACTGTGCCAGATGGCTTGAGTAAGAAATGCAAGGCACGGTAGGAAAACGATGGATCGATATTCACCATCTGAAGTGCGTCCAGCTTGAAAGAGGGATGCACATCAGAGTTACCCCCGGAATGGGAGGCAGCCTTGTCAGACACACGTGGACTTTTGTGTCGCACGGACTTGTTTTGGTCAGGCCCTCTAGGAGGTAGGGACTTTCCAGCGGCACCACCAGGAACGGTGAAAGGCTCCAAGGTGGCGACAAGAGAGGACCGTGTAGGGGTAATCGGGGACAGGCGGACGTCAGGGAGAGAGGCAGGCCGAGGCAAGGGAAACTTACCCATACACAGGGGAGGTGTTTCACTCCCCCACACCCCCACCCACCACGGAGCCCAACAAGGGGAGGCTGAATGTTGGGGCCAAACCGCACCCAACAGCCCCAGGGGTAATGGGGAAGTATACGCATCCACTGCCAGGTGTTTAACGGCGGCCGCGGGACCGTTGCGACCGCCCACCCGGCAATGACCACTTGACCCTAGCCATCGCATGACCAGCCGATTGATTCAGTGGGGCCACACTGAACCACCCGTCTTACCCCAACCCTCCCACCAAAGGAGCGTGTTGCCCACCGAGGGGAACTACACCCTGCCCCACGGTGGACTCAACCCCCAGATGAAAGGGCACGGGGAGTATACGGGACGCCACGCACGGCAAACACGTGGGGAGACAGTAGCCCTGCCCTGGGTGGTAAAAGGGCAGGGTGGGAGAAGGCAACATCACCAGTAGGCCTCCTCTTCCGGTGATGAGGGGGGAGCACTTGGTCCACGAGGCCAACGGACATCGAGCCCTATCGAGGTGGGCAAGCCTCCACGATAGGTGGTGCCGCCGACCTCGCTTCAAGCCCCGTCACCACGACAAGGTGACTCCCCTTCCACGGGGTAGAAGGACTGAGGAAAATAGAAATAATGTAGACCCTGAAAGTTCTTATGGAAAACAGGTGTTGGGGGTAGTTGCTTGTAAGGGCACAGGGAAAGAGCGTCAGACGCGTCCACCCGGGTGAGGGCGATCTCGCACACTCCTCCCCGAACCGGTAGGAATGCAAAAAAGAGACGCAGAGCAATAGAATCGCATGAAGGTCGTCTCCTAGCAATATTGCAAGAGTGAGTAGCTACCCGTTAAATAAAGAGCGAAATCCTTCGCGATTAAGACAAGAGACGGGGACGTGTCCAGGGCTAACACATTGTCCTTAGCGGAGAAGGGAAATGGAACAATTTCATGGGCCTCAAACACATCCGCCGTCTGAAACGGAACGTGAATGATTATGGCATCGGGCGTGAGGCTGGACTTAATCAAGGGGTAAAAATATTGACTCGTGTCTGGGTTGAATAAAGGCTTGAGACTATAATTTTGATACCCGATATGGATAGTCGTTCTCAAATCGTGTAGAGGGAACAAGGCAGGTGTGACTCTACCGTGCGCCGCATCTACCATGTTGCTAATAACCTGCTGATTCGCCGTTGCGACAGAGTTAATGACGTTTTCCAGTACATGCAAGGCCTGATCTAGGAGGAGAAACTGATTCACCTGGTCGATCTGCTTGACAACTATATTGATATCTTCTACCATCTTATTCGTTTGCTCTAGCAGTTCCTCAATGTGAGTATGCAATCGCGCAAGTTTTCTACAATTGGCGTTGATGACCCTGCGATTTCGGGCAGCAAAGGAAAGTACACAATTGTAGTGGTCCTGCAAATCGCGCACGTCCTCGTCGGTTGCCGTACCGAATAGGAACTTTGAGGCGGACCCAACGATGTTGAGCAACCCCCTCTTTACCCGAGAGTGAACTGAGTAAAAGCTGTAGTCCATGTCTACTTCATCAACCTTTCCCCGTAAGAACAGAATCCTATCCTCCAGTAGTTGAAAAAGATTCAGAGAGTTGGTACTAGAAGGTGCCTTTGACTCCCTAGTCTTGGTTGCCCGTATGGCGTCTGCCATACCGAGTAGTTTTTCTGAGACTATCCTGATTGTGCCTGTGGTGTTGGTCAAAGAAATATATGGATATTTCACGAGGAGCACATCTTCTATGAGGAAGACCTCTCCTATGTGTGCCGTGAGGGCGCCAGGCTTCAGGTGGATGGGTGTCGTTGCAAGCAGGGAGCCGAGGTACAAGATGAGCAGAAAACGCAACATCATGACCTGAAAGTGGTGGGAATGAAGTATTTAAACTCGTGGTCTCAAGTTATAGCTATGGCTGTTGGGTTTATCTTGTTGAACAATTGACTCTGAAGGGGAATTACCAATATCAAGGTCCAAGGGTGAGGGAATTACTTTCAGACGATCACTGTGAACTCCTAGACTGACTCCACTATTTGGCTCAAGAACCTCGAACCTATTTCCCCTGACATTCCGAGCAACTCGGTAAGGACCCACAAATTTAGCCCCCAATTTCGAACTCCTTTCCGCTTGCTTAATCATGACTGTATCACCCTCTTTTATTTCCACCGGGACGGCCTTTTTGTGTTGTTTTGACATCATTTCAACCTTTGTAGCTTTTAACGTACTCCTAACCTCTGAGTGTATCTTGGAAAACATATGCATCTGCTGTTGCGCGTACTTATCAATGTTGTAGAAAGGTTGGTGTGATTTTGTTAGGAGGTCGTACGGAAGACATATCTCCACCCCATATAAGATGTAGTAGGGAGACTTCCCCGTAGAGTCGTTTACCGACGTATTTATGGAAGCGGCTATGTGCGATATCCAATCCTCCCAGTTATCGTGGAGATCGTTCACGATAGGCCTGAGGACCTGTAAGATTTTCCGATTAGCCCTCTCCGCCAACCCATTAGCAGCTGGGTGGTAAGCTGTGACGAAGGATTGCGTGATGTTAAACTGAGCGCATATTTCGTTCAATACTGTGTTCCTAAACTCGGTGCCATTGTCACTCAAAAGAATTCGAGGAGACGAATGGGGACAACACGTGAGTCACGAGGGCATGGGCCACGCGTGTGGCTGTCTTGTCCTTGAGAGGCGCTAGAACTAGAAACCTAGAGAACTGGTCGACGCACACTAATAAGTAGCGCGAACCATGTTTGCTCTGGGGGAGCTGTAATAAGTCTATATTTACAACATCCCATGGCGCCTCTGGTACTGGGTGTTGCAACATAGGTGCTGGCCCTTTTACGGACCCCTTGTGCTTAGCACAAACGACGCATTGTGCGACATGTTTTGCTACATCAACCCGTAATGTGGGCCAGTAGTATTTCTGTCTGGTGACAGATAGTGTCTTGTCCCTTCCTGGGTGACCCGCAATGGGTGTGTCATGGACCAGCTTAAGCGTCACGGGGACGTATTTGTCTGGGATGACCAGTTGTTCTATACGTACTGGTTTGGTTGGCCAGGACCTACAAAGGAGGTTGTCCTCTGATAGGAAAAATTGTGAAAAGGGAACTGGCAATTCTGGAAGGTTAGTTTCGTCTCCCGACTCTAGGGCGTAAATTAACCTCTTCCACACTGGGTGGTCTCGCTGAGCAGTGTGCAGCTCAGGTGAAGTGAAGTTGTGGATGACCTCTGGGGTGGTAATCGCGCCTATTGGAATATTTCGTGATAAGGCATCTGCGAGCACATTTGTTTTCCCGGTGATATATTTTATCTCCGGATTGTATGCTTGGATCGTTTAGAACCATCTTGCCAGACGACCGTGTAGGTTTTTTCCCTTGAAAAGATCATTGATGGCCGCGTGGTCCGTGTACACCATAATTCTGTACCCCATCACTATGTCTCGAAAATGCTTTAAAGCCCATACAATTGCAAGCGCCTCTAGGTGGGTAACAGAATAGTTCTTTTCCGGAGCTGTTAGTACTCGGCTGGCGAACGCTATTACATGCTTTTTGCCGGACTTATCTGTTTGCATAAGAGCGGCTCCTAGTCCACTAGCCGAAGCGTCGGTACGAAGCTGAAAGGGGTCCTTGAAATCCGGAAAGACAAGGACCGGAGCCTGTGTAAGCGCTTTCTTTAAATCCTCAAAACTCGTTTGTTGAGCTGGGAGCCACTGAAATGGTACGACTTTCTTTAAAAGATGGGTTAGGGGACTCGCGCGTGCTGCGAAGTCCTTTATGAAAGGCCTGTAATAACCTGGGTCACCCAAGAAAGACCGTACCTTGTCCGCAGACGTTGGCTGAGGGAACTCGGCAATAGCCTTTATTTTGTCGTTCACTGTGTGGATGCCAAATTCGTCCACGACATGCCCCAAGAATTTGATACGAGGCTTTAAGAATTCACATTTGGTGAGTTTGAGCTTTAATCCTACCTCTTGAAGTCTGTGTAGGACTGCTTTTAGTGTTTCCATGTGCATGTGCATGCCCGTCTTTACTTGCTATGATGATGTCGTCTAAATACACATAGACAGAGTTGCCCAGCAAGTCCCCCAAAACACTATTCATTGTCCTTTAGATGGTCACGGGAGCTCCTTTGAGCCCGAACGGCATCCTCGTCCACTCATAGTGGCCATGAGGCGTGCTGAAAGCCGTTATTTCACGGGACTCGGGGGCCATAGGCAGTTGCCAGTAGCCACTGACCAGATATAGACTCGTAAAGACTTTATTTCCTCTACCGAGACACATCAGAAGATCTCTAAGAACAGGAAACGGAAAATGATCATCCACGGTCCCATTTTCACACGCCGGAAATCAATCACAGGACGGTAAGAACCGTCTTTCTTTGGAACCAGAAACAAGGGTGAATTCCACGGTGAGTTCGATTCTCTGATAACACCTTGTTCTAACATATCAGAGATAAGTTGCTGCACTACTTCCCTCTGACTGTGGGGGAGTTTGTATGCATTTATATATACAGGATTGGTATTAGGTTTTAACTTAATGTGGTGTTCAGCACACTGCGTAACTCCAAGCGGCTTGCCTGGTAGAGCATTGTCCTTTGGAAGGTCAAGGGAGCTCCTTTAAGCCCGAATGGCATCCTCGTCCACTCATAGTGGCCATGAGGCGTGCTGAAAGCCGTTATTTCACGGAACTCGGGGGCCATAGGCAGTTGCCAGTAGCCACTGACCAGGTCTAGACTCGTAAAGACTTTATTTCCTCTACCGAGACACATCAGAAGATCTCTCAGAATGGGAAGAGGGAAATGGTCATCCACGGTCGCGTTGTTTACACGCCGAAAATCTATCACAGGACGGTAAGAACCGTCTTTCTTTGGAACCAGAAACAAGGGTGAATTCCACGGTGAGTTCGATTCCTAGATGACACCTTGTTCTAACATATCAGATATAAGCTGCTGTACTACTTCTCTTTGACTGTGGGGGAGTTTGTATGCATTTACATATATAGGATTGGTATTGGGTTTTACCTTAATGTTGTGTTCAGCACACTGAGTAACTCCAAGCGGCTCGCCTGGTAGAGCTAGCGCCCCCCTATATTGTTCCAGCAGCTGGACTAAGGTTGGCTTAATTTCGGAATAGTGTGCAACTTTTAGGAACGCCTCTAAATTAGCTGTGTCTTGTTTGTGAGAATCCTGACACGCCGAGGTTATGCCTGAGACTTGGGCTGAAGGGTTTTCAGCTGGTTCCGGGGCTACATTTTTCCCATACACTAGACACTGGCATAATCTAACACCGTGTTTTAAGGATACAGTGGATCCTGACGTGTTTATTACCAATGCCTCTGCTATACTTCCCTCCTTGACTGTCGCGAGAGTTACCTCCACCGTCACCCGGTGTATGTGTGGTGCTTCGTTTGTTACACACATCACTGCCCGTAGGAGGGGCGTTAGGTAACTTGATTTGAACAAGTTTTGCAGCACGATCCGGAACTATTTGAGGTCCTTCTACGAGTGCCTTTACTGTCCGCCACAAGTCTGTAATGTTTCGTGTGGTTTGACCGTAAGAGGTGACACTTGGGCGGTTGCAGACCCTGAGTCTGTGGTGGGTTGGTCATTTTCCCCCTCTGAGGGCGGGATTAATGGTGACATAGGCGATGGATTTACCCTCCCCTGTATGCGTCGTCCTTGATACACGATCGCGTTGCTTTCAGGGTTTATGGTTATGTGCAGGTCTTTCATGGCGTTTATTCCTAAGATCCCATGCACAGGTAAAGCAAACCTGCTAGATACATAAAAGAAATCTCGAAAGGGACATACCTTTTCATGTAAGCTGACTGTTAGTGGTACTCGCCCAAGGATTCCCAAAGTGGTGCCTGTCACGCCTATCACATTCAGGTCATTCTCTTGGAGCGGCCAATTTCCCTCTCTCGCCTGTCGTGTCAGTGACCTGTAAGCGGAGTCTGAGATTACATTGACTGTCGCACCTGTGTCTACCGCTAGAGTGAGTGAAATTTTGCCCACCTTGAAAGGGAGGGCAATTATGCTTGTCCGTCCCAAGGCGGCAATGACTGAGTCAAGTTGTTCTCAATTAGTATCGTCCTTATGGGATACTTGGATGTATGCCTTGGGGCTGTCACGGAGTCATGCCTTTTTATTCTGAGAAGTGGAGGGGTTTGGTTTACTGTCCGCCGAGGACTTGTTCTTCTGTTCCTCCCTGGCCTTTTGTATTGCTAAACAACTGTCTGTATCATGAAAACAATTCCCGTGGACATGGCAAAAGGCAGTCTTCCGCTGACGGTTTGGCCTAGGGTTCCTGTGTGATGAGTGATGGCCGCTTCTGTATCCCCCTGATCTATCAGATCCCTGTCTTGAGTGTGTTGAGTCCCTACGTTTCGAGAAGCAAGAATTCTCGGAATGTCCTGACTGTTTGCAAAACCTACAGGTGAGAGATGCCTTACTTTGTGCCTGCAATGCTGCGGCTGCTGCTAGGGATTGATTATGAGTGTGTTCTTGAACCTTGACTTCTAACTCTGAGACGAAGTCAACCAACTTCCCGCCTGGTTTGAAGGTCAAGGGAAGGGCAGAACGGCGGTTCTTCTCTGAAATATGAAATAAGTAAAAAAACAACTCCAAGAAGGTCTTCACCTGTTGTTTTTGCATACTGCCCCCAGGGAGCCATTGCGCGTCTTCTAGACTTTTGACACAGTCAACCGACAGCTGATTTACCTAAGTCATGGCGTCCCAAATCGGCTTTGTTGAGGATTTTTTTTTTTGGAGGGACTCGACCGTGTGGGCCATCTGTCTAACAATGCTCGGTTTACTCCCGCCTCCGAAGATTTTTATGAAGTTCTTTTTAAAAATCTCATAGTTTACTCCAATGTCCCCCGAAGCGAACGCTGAGGACTGCATAAATTTAGTGCCCGAGAGCCTGGTAGTAACCGGGACCGAATGAATGCAATTTTATCATGATTTTCCGTAATGGAGGAATTTACGATGGCAGACTCACATAGATCTAGGAATTGTCTCGCCGAATAGTCTGACTCACTGCCGGAAAACTGTCGGATACTGGCGTGAGTTGGAATGACCCTAATCGGTGGAGGGTGGAAGTGGGATGTGCCCCCGGCAGGAGGGGGGGGGGGAGGCGGGGGGAGGAGGTGGATCGGTAGGCATCGTGATTGGTTGAGTGGGTTGTAAGTATTCCGACGGACCCGGAGATGAACGATCCCTGCTTCCTGGAACTGATGAGTAATGAGTGCCTGAACGTCATCTTACAATATTAAGGTCATTGGTGTTTGTATCGTGTTCCACTTCCTCTTCACCTGTGGTACGTGTTAACTGGTTAAAGGTGTCGCCGAGTTTAGCGAGGGTCTCTTTGTTCATAATTTGGCTTAAATCAGCGACAATATATTATCATAGTTTAATAACTGTAATTATTAACGTAACGCGTCTGATTTAATATTTGCGCCGTACCCCTAAAAACAAGAAGAGATGGTTAGCAAGTAGGCCGTTAGACGTAATAGAATGTTAAGGTTATAATGTTATGGTTATATGAAATAATGTAACCAATAATGTACCGGTTATATGGTTAGGAGAAATAAGTGTGTATGCCTTGAAAGTGCGGTTTTCTCCCGTGTGGCGAAAAGAAAACGGAGAAAGGGCACACTAAGGGAAAGGTGAATTACAGTAGGAAAATACAGTTTACCGCTAACAGACAACGAGAAGGATCAATATCGTATGCGAATGATCGATTACTCTCACAATTATGAATGACTAACAGTGTTAGATACACAGAAATAAAAGAGTCGTGCCTCTGCTTGAATGAAACTGCAATTAGCTTAGTCGGCACATTCTGACAAAACAGGATAATTAACAATACCAAGATTATTCAGCTGATGGAGGACTGGCGGCGATGTATGTCGTCACCTTGAAGGTACCTGGAGCCTGGGATTCGCGTAGGAAGCCCCTGGCTGACGGCAGGAGCGCGTAGAAGGTTGATTGATGGCGTGGAGGCGGACCTCTGCTGTAATGGCTGCCGGAGATATGCTGACTGCGCGAAATTCGGTGGCGGCCGCAGGAACTCCCTGCCAGACGTAGGACGGCTGCGGTGTTCTCCGTATTTTGAGTGTTACGGAGCAGCGGTAGTAGATTGGGCGGCGTGGATATGGAACGGCGCCCGAGGTGGTAATTGCTTGTAGTTACCCGGTAGATGTCCGAGCTCGCCCCTGGGTTGAGTGCTGCCGTAGGAGGTGTGGTCGACGGTCCTGGCAGTGGCAGTGTTGCCGGTGTGGTGCGGCGGTGTTGCCGTAGTGGGCGTTGGGTGTGGGCGCCGTGGGCGGGGGCCCGAGGGGCCCGAGGTGTGACTCCTGCTGCGGAACCGGTGGCTTGCAGTGAGCTCGTAGCCCGACGAATGGAGTTGGCCTGTAGAGAGCTTGTTGCTGTGTGTTGGTTTGTAGCGGGCGGGGTGGCCCGTAGCTGTGGCCCCCCGACGGCGTCCGCGTAGGCCTGTTTCCGGCTTGTTCGTGACTCCTTCCTTCCTTCTACGCCTGTCCCCGGATTTATCGGTGAGGTCTTGTGGCTTTGTAGCTGTAGAACCGAAGAGGTAGCGATGGCTATGGCACCTGGGACACCGGCTGCCACCAATAATGTAACGGTGTAAGGCTTGGTAGCGGGGAGTTGTGGGCGTGAGGGAAACACTTGCTGCCTTAGGAGAAATGTATTCTCACCCTAAGATACAGCGTAGCGTTGGTGAGAGAGCCGAGACAAAAGGTGTGTGTCGGTCGAGCTCTCTAGAAGGAGTGACGAATTACGGATTGGAAAATAATGAAGTTACAATTAGTCACGTATGTCAAGGTGACCTCTAAGCTTGATGAAATGCTTTGTATACATACTGAGACGGTAAACACTGACGGATGACATTCCTACAGAGGTGGCGTGATCTCTCTTTGAAGTGGGTTTTTTCCACTCTACCTGCATTTTAATCCATGGTAATATATATATTGATAATAATAATACACTGATATAATTACAACTACTATAACAGGCGGTGACTGAAAAATCCTAGGTGGTAGCGGTGGATTCGAAACCACGGCGTCCATGACGCGGCGAATGCGGGGCCCACACGCTAACCACTTGGCCACCGCCTCCACTACTACTACTACTACAACTAATAATAATAATAATAATAATAATAATAATAATAATAATAATAATAATAATAATAATAATAATAATAATAATAATAATAATAATAAAGATAATAATCATTATTATTATTATTATTATTAACAGTAATAATATTATAAATCATAATAACAAAAAACAGTAATTGTTATTGACTCTACCCAATCTTTATTTGATATACTAACACCGTGTCTTCCGCTGCTTCGCCCACGCGGATCATCATAATTTAAATACTATATTACTACTACTACTACTACTACTACTACTATTACTAATATAACAATAATATAATACTAATAATAATTAGTGTTTATAATCATAGGGATAACAATACTAATGGAAAATTGATGACAAAATCCTATTTCTTATATAATTAATAAAAATAACATCGTCAGTTATGCTTCATGAACTAGATTTATAATTCTAATATCTGTACAGGAAAAGAACCAGTGTGGTGAGCCGTTCCTTTCTCAGCAGCGTCAAGGAATGCTTCTGATGAGCGCATGGAGGTGTTTAGAGCTGATGAAAAATATTAGTGTAAATTAAAATCTATCTTTTACCTTGATGCCAGAGTAGAAGTTTAAGTCACTGATGCCACGAACCAATATCATATATCTGACGCGGTAACGTTTTCTAATTCCCTCGTCATTATAATAATCTAAAGCAGTGGTTCTTAACCTGGGGGGCGCGCCCCCCTAGGGGGGCGTGAGTAATTTCTAAGGGGGGCGCGAGTCTCAGGTGAAAGTATTCATTTTTTCAGTTATGTGCTATTTTCTTGACAAGAGCGTGGGGCAGTACTGTAAAGATAAGTTTATGAAATAATGCAGAAGTATTGTCGTTACTAATTCTTGTTTTCAAAAGTCTCCCAGGCATACCATTTTCCGTATACATTGACCCCCTCCCCTGATTGATTGAAAAGAACAAGAAGAGCCATAACATTGGAGAGTGTCTCATAAAACCAAGTATACTCTGTGCAGCAGAACTCGTTCTGGGGAAAGATAGAGCAAACAAGCTTTCCCAAATTTCTCTGTCAAACGATACAGTCAAGAAAAGGATCGATGAATTGTCTCAAGATATCAAAGATCAAACTCTCGACCAAGTAAGAGCCTCCCCTGTTTTTGCCATCCAGTGTGATGAAACAACTGATATCGCTCAGTGTTCGCAGTTACTGATGTATGCTCGTTTCGTGTCAGGCAACAATATAAGAACATAAGAACATAGGGAAACTGCAAGAGGCCGGGTGACCTACACAGGGCAGCTCCAGAATCCCCCCCACTACTCACGGTGGGTGAGGTGTAGTTACAGGGGTTACAGGTAGAGGCTTGATCCTCGTTACTAGGTACGTTACGCGGTACTAGGCACGCATCCAGTACCCCGTCACTTTACTGCACCCACACCTCACTGCCACCTGTCGTCCTCGTCCATGTAGCTATCCAGTCTACTCTTAAAACAAGCTATCGTCCCTGCACTAACTATGTGATTGGTGAGTCTATTCCATTCCCCCACCACCCTATTACTAAAACAATGCTTGCCCATAATCTCTCCTAAATCTATACTTTTCTAATTTAAATCCATTACTGCGAGTTCTATCCTGCTGGCTAATTCTCAGTACTTTACTTATATCGCCTTTGTTGTAACCCTTGACCCATTTGAATACTTCTTTCAGATCTCCCCGCACTCTTCGTTTTTCTAGTGAATGCAAGTTTAGATGTTTCAGCCTATTTTGATATGGGAGGTTCCTCAACCCCTGAATCATCTTGGTCATCCTCCTCTGAACTGATTCTAGCAAGTTGATGTCCATTCTGTAGTGTGGGCACCAAAACTGGACAGCATAATCTAAGTGTAGCCGCTAAATAGAGTCTGAGGATGACCTCTGCACTCCTGTTGGATACCGTCCTGTTAATAAAGCCTAATACCCTGTTAGCCCTATTCCTCGCACTAAAACATTGCTTCCTTAGTTTTAGGTCAGAGTTCACTAATACTCCCAAATCCCTTTCACACTCAGACCTGCCTATCACTGTGGAGTCTAAACTATACCCGTGTAATGGGTTGCGAGTTCCTACACTAAGTACGCTACACTTGGTGATGTTAAAATTCATCTGCCATTTCTCTGACCAAGCTGACAGTTTGTTGAGATCCTCCTGCAGTGCTCTAGCATCCTCCCCTGTCCTAATAGTGCGTCCTATTTTGGTGTCATCTGCAAATTTACCTATGTCACTAGTTATCCCATTGTCTATGTCATTGATGTAAATAATGAATAGAAGCGGGCCTAAAACTAAACCTTGAGGAACCCCACTGGTAACATTACCCCATTCGGATTTTTTACCGTTAATGGTAACCCTCTGTTTCCTGTCGCTAAGCCACGCCTTAATCCAATCAAATACCTTCCCTCTTATCCCATGAGCCCTGACTTTATTTAACAGTCTCTGGTGAGGTACCTTATCGAAGGCCTAAAAGAAGAAATTCTATTGTCACCCCATGGAAGGTTGCACAACAGCAGAAGCTATTTTTCATAATTCATCTAACTTTTTTCAAGAAAATAAACTTTCTTGGGACTCGCTGGTAGGGGTATGTACTGATGGAGCTCAGCCATGCTTGGTCTGCAGTCTGGGTTCGTCACAAAGGTGAAAAAACAGTCCCTTAGTAATGAGTACACACTGCATACTTCATCGTGAAGCCTTAGCATCCAGAACTTTGCCTGCTGACATGAGGGATGTTCTGAACATGGCTATCAAGGTAGTCAACTTCATCAAAGCTGGAGCCTTAAACAGTCGTCTCTTCAAACTGCTGTGTAAGGATATGGAATCCGAACATGAAGCCTTGCTTTTTCACACGAACGTACGATGGCTATCAAAAGGGAACATGTTTGGACGGCTTTATGAGCTACGAGAAGAAATAGCAATATTTCTAGATTCAAAGCAGAAGGCAGACCTTCATGACAAATTCCAGTCTGAAGGCTTTCAGATAACTCTAGCTTACCTGGTGGACATTTTTGAAGCACTGAATGCTGTGAACCTTAAACTACAAAGGAAAAACGTCAACATCATCATGCATCATGACACCATTCGAGCCTTCATGGCCAAACTCGAGCTCTGGAAATATCGAATTCAGCAGCGAAATACAGCCAGTTTTAGGAACTTGGATTCTGCTGTCGCTCACAGTACCCTTGACTCTGAGTTAAAGAAACAAATAATCACTCATCTAAGTGACTTGAAAGCAGAATTCATCAAATACTTCCCAGATATAGACAAGAAGCGTGAAGCCTGGAAAGTCATCATGTTATAGTAGGATATCAATGTATTATTATTATTTAATATCACCACGAATTAGGCATACAATTGCCAATGGAAAAAACCCACGACAGATCGATCACGCCACCTTATAGGAATGTCGTCCGTCAGTGTTTACCGTCTCAGTTTTGTATACTTAGCACTCCGATGGTGCGCAGAGGTCACCTTGACATACGTGACCAATTGTAACAATTATTTTCCAACCTGTAACTCGTCTCTCCTTCACGAGAGTCCGACTGACACACAACGACAGTCGCTCTCGCTCCGACGCTTCTTGTACATAAAGGCTACGAATATAATTCGCCTTAAGGAAGCTGAAGTCTTAATCAACACCCTTTAAACGCCCCCCGACAAGCCCGTTACATTTGGTTGGCAGCGGTCACCCCGCGCCTGTGCCTTCGCTACCTCGTTCTCCTCCAAGCTCCAAGCCACGAGAACTCACCAACAATCTCCGGGGACAGGCGTACAGGGGAAGAAGGAGTCAACGCACCTGCCGTCCGCGGCAACGCACCTGCCGTCCGCGGCAACACACCAGCTACAAGCAACTCTACAGGCGTCCAGCCTACAAGCCCCGGGCACACCAGCTACAAGCAACTCTACAGGCGTCCAGCCTGCAAGCCTCGAGCACACCAGCTACAAGCAACTCTACAGGCGTCCAGCCTACAAGCCTCGAGCACACCAGCTACAAGCAACTCACAAGGCGCCAGCTACAAGCACCTCACAGGGCGCCGGCTACAAGCAACTCACAAGGCGCCAGCTACAAGCAACTCACCAAGCGCCGGCTACAAGCAACTCACCAGGCGCCGGCTACAAGCAACTCACCAGGCGCCGGCTACAAGCAACTCACAAGGCGCCGGCTACAAGCAACTCACCAGGCGCCGGCTACAGGCAACTCACCAGGCGCCGGCTACAAGCAACTCACAAGGCGCCAGCTACAAGCACCTCACAAGGCGCCGGCTACAAGCAACTCACCAGGCGCCGGCTGCAAGCAACTCTACAGGCGTCCAGCCTACAAGCCTCGAGCACATCAGCTACAAGCAACTCTACAGGCGTCCAGCCTACAAGCCTCGAGCACACCAGCTACAAGCAACTCTACAGGCGTCCAGCCTACAAGCCTCGAGCACACCAGCTACAAGCAACTCTACAGGCGTCAAGCCTACAAGCCTCGAGCTCACAAGCTACAAGCAACTCTACAGGCGTCCAGCCTACAAGCCTCGAGCACACCAGCTACAAGCAACTCTACAGGCGTCCAGCCTACAAGCCTCGAGCACACCAGCTTCAAGCAACTCTACAGGCGTCAAGCCTACAAGCCCCGAGCACACCCACAGGCCTACGCAGCCGAAAGCGAGGGCCACAATCTACAAGCCGCTCCCCCGCTTCAAGCCAGCAATGCTACGAACACTGCAAGCCACTCCACGATACGGCAGAAGTATTCACACCAGCAACGAGGAGGCACGCCCCGCTGACCTTGGGACACCCCACATGCCCCTCGCTCCACAGCTGGCGGCAACACCGCCGCTGCCGGGAGCATCGGCCCAAACCTCTTCCGGCAAACAGTCAGCAAGGGTACCCGCGGACATCTCCCGGTGACTGCAAGCTGTTACCACAACCGTTTCCTGCAAGGCGTCTTCTCAAGAGGTTACACACCCAAGTCATCTTATCTGCCACCGCTGCCCATCTCTTACTATAACAAGGACGACGCGGCCATCATACGTCTGGCGGCAGTGTACCGGCTCCCAATCGCGGCCGCTCAAATTGCTGGGTCAGCAGTTTTTCAACCTCCATTGCGAGTCCTCCGATGTCAGCCCATCCCTCACCTCTCACCGCCGCTGTGGCCGCGGCCGAGGTAACGAGGTTCCCTGACGCGCCTACAACGACTGCACGTACCCCAGGGCATCACAAGCCGTCGCCCTCTCCACTACATCAGCTGATTAATCTTGGTATTTGTGGTTATTCCCTTCTTGTCCAAATATGCCGACTCGGCTTATTTTCATTATTGTCCGTGCAGAGGCACGATTTTTTTTTATTTCTGTGTTCCTAACACTGTTATTCAGTCATAATTGTGAGAGTAACGTTCATTCGCATACGATATTGATTCTTTCTTATTGTTTGCTAGCGAGTATATTGAGTATAGTGTGAGTTCCCTGATCAAAGTTAATCTTCATCAGTGTGCCCTGCCTCCGTTTTCTTTTCACCGTTCGAGAGAAAACGTGAGCTTCAATGGTATACTCACTTAACATACCACTTTTTATTTTTTTATTTTTTTTTTACAACAAAGGAGGCAGCTCAAGGGCAAAAAAAAGAAAAAGAAAACAATAATAAAAAAAAAGCCCGCTACTCGCTGCTCCTAAAGTAAAACAAAAGAGGTGGCCGAAAGGAAGATCAAATACAGGAGTTATCCTTTCAATATACCCATATCATTAAGGCATTCCATTATAACCTTAACTTCTATTACGTCTAAACAGGCACCTTGCTAGCCATTCTAGGGTTTAGGGCCTTTTTAGGGTTTCAACGCAAACTATTCATTTATACACGTTCCGTTTATTGGTTAATATTTACAGCTATCAACATATGCGCCTATTTTGTATATGATTTACACCATAGTATGAACAAAGACACTCTCGCTAAACTCGGCGTCACCTTTAAACAGTTGGCTCGTCCGTCCTTCAAGTGAAGAGGGACCGGAACACGATACCTCAACCGGTGAATTTACTAAAGTGATCTTATGTTCAGGCACTCATTTTTTATCAATTACAGGCCGCAGAATTCGTTCACCCCCGGGTTCGTCTGCATACTTCCAACCCACTCAAGGTTCAAGGACACCCTCACCAGCATCCCCTCGCAACAGCCGCAGTATTGCCATAGCTGGGCACGATAACAGAAAACCTTATTCCCGATAACTGATAACTGATAATGGAAAACCTTATCGGTGATAACCGATATTCGTTAACTGGAAACACAAATATAGGCGATAACCGATACCCGATATTAATCCACAATTCCGAAACTAGCTAGCGACAAGTCCGATAGGCGAAAACGCTACTATATTGATATTTCAAATAAAAAACATCGATGTATTCAAATTTTCATTATCTGTATTTTATAAAACTTACAAAACCTGAAAACCACACGTTGACATGTACCTATGGTCGGTAATACTAGAAACGCCTAAACCGGTGTTGTGTTATTTGGCGTCCCCACCGTCAAAAGCTGGCGCTTTTGTTTACAAACACTGATCTCTCGTGAACTGCGCATGCTCAGACCAACAAGCATAGACCTGTACAGTCTTACAAAGCTTTTTAACCGCAATTAAGAGTTGCTGGAAGGCTGAATCAGACATACAGTACCACTATCACCATCCCCGTTGTTTCTAGAACGACGCTCTGTACGAGTTGTATTTATATGTACAGAGTGTCGTTCTAGAAACAGCGAGGATGGTAGTACTGTATGTCTTATTCAGTCATCCAGCAACTACTCTTAATGTGTTAAAAAGCTTTGTGAGACTGTACAGGGCTACGCTTACTGGTCTGAACATGCGTAGTTCACGAGAGACCAGTGTTTGTAAACAAAAGCGCCAGCTTTTGACGATGGGACACCAAATAACACAACACCGGGTGCCTTCAATACCATGGCATGCTCACAAACGAATAGGGAAAATCAAATTTGAAGCAGTGAATAATCATTTTTGTTGCAAAGTTAAATGTTTTTTCTCTGTGATATATTGATTTTTGAGTCTAACAGAAAAAATAACCTAGTATTTTAATGTTGATGATCTAAGTATGAAATCTCTTCACCGAAGATATTTCATACAACACCGGGCGCTCGGGCCACGCATGCGCAGTAGGGAGGATATAACATTTGTTTCTGAGGCGGAAAAAAGTAGCGATTATCGCTAGTTTGGTTACAAAAGTAACGAAGATACCGATATATATGTAAATAAGTAGCGAATGGCTGATAACCCGATTTTGTTATCAGCGATAAAGTATCGCGATAACTCATCGCGATAACGCCCAGCTATGAGTATTGCAGACTCAAAGTAAGGTCTCTCTCACCTGTAGTTTTTGCAAACAATCAGGACGTTCTGAACATTCTTATTTCGCGAAACGTAGGGAATCAACACATTCAAGACGGGGCTCAGATAGGAGGTCAGGAGGTTACAGGGGCGGGCATCATTCATCACACATGAACCCTAGGCCAAACCATCAGCGGAAGGCTGCCTTTTGCCATATCCACGGGAAGTGTTTTCATGATTCAGACAGTTGTTCTGCAATACAAAAGGCCAAGGAGGAACAGAAGTACAAGTCCTCAGCGGACAGTAAACCACACTCCTCTTCTCAGAATAAAAAGACATGACTTCGTGACAGCCCCGAGGCGTACATCCAAGTGTCCCTTAAGGAAAATACTAATTGGGAGCAACTTGACTCCGTCATTGCCGCCTTGGGACGGACAAGCATAATTGCCCTCCCTTGCAAGGTGGGCAAAATTTCACTCACCTTAGCGGTTGACACAGGTGCCACAGTCAATGTCATCTCCGACTCAGCTTACAGGTCACTGACACGACAGGCGAGTGGGGAAAATTGACCGCTCCAAGAAAACGACCTGAATGTGGTAGGCGTGACGGGCACCACTTTGGGAATCCTTGGGCGAGTACCACTAACGGTCAGCTTACATGAAAATGTATGCCCCTTTCGAGATTTCTTTATGTCTCTAGCAGGTTTGCCTTACCTGTGGATGGGATCTTAGGATTAAACGCCATGAAAGACCTGCACATAACCATAAACCCTGAAAGCAACGCGATCGTGTATCAAGGCCGACGCATACAGGGGATGGTAAATCCATCGCCTCTGTCACCTGTAATCCCACCCTCAGAGGGGGAAAATGACCAACCCACCACAGACTCAGGGACTGCTACCGCCCAAGTGTCACCTCTTACGGTCAAACCACACGAAACCATTGCAGACTTGTGGCGGACAGTAACGGCAGTCGTAGAAGGTCCTCATACAGTTCCGGATCGTGCTGCAAAACTTGTTAAAATCTGTTTGCCTAACGCCCCTCCGACGGGCAGTGATGTGTGTATCGAAGGAGCTCCTCACATACACCGCGTGAAGGTGGAGGTAACTCTTGCGACAGTCAAGGAGGGAGGTTTTGCAGAGGCATTGTTAATAAACACGTCTGGATCCCCTGTATCCTTAAAACACGGTGTTAGATTATGCCAGTGTTTAGTGTATGGGAGAAATGTCGCCCCGGAACCAGCTGAATACCCTTCAGCCCGAGTCTCAGGTATAACCTCGGCGTGTCAGGCTTCTCCCGAACAAGACACAGCTAATATAGAGGCATTCCTAAAAGTTGCACACTATTCCGAAATTAAGCCAACCTTAGTCCAGCTTCTGGAACATTATCGGGGGGCGCTTGCTCTACCAGGCGAGCCGCTTGGAGTTACGCAGTGTGCTGAACACCACATTAAGTTAAAACCCAATACAAATCCTGTATATATCAATGCGTACAAGCTCCCCCACAGTCAGAGGGAGGTGGTGCAACAACTTATCTCTGAAATGTTAGAACAAGGTGTCATCAAAGAATCGAATTCCCCGTGGAATTCACCCTTGTTTCTGGTTCCAAAGAAAGACGGTTCTTATCGCCCTGTGATTGATTTCCGGCGTGTGAACACCGCGACCGTGGATGATCATTTTCGGCTTCCCGTTCTTAGAGATCTTCTGATGTGTCTCGGTAGAGGAAATAAAGTCTTTACGAGTCTTGATCTGGTCAGTGGCTACTGGCAACTGCCCATGGCCCCCGAGTCACGTGAATTAACGGCTTTCAGCACGCCTCATGGCCACTATGAGTGGACGAGGATGCCGTTCTGGCTCAAAGGAGCTCCCTTGACCTTCCAAAGGACAATGAATACTGTTTTGGGGGACTTGCTGGGCAACTCTGTCTATGTGTATTTAGACGACATCATCATAGCAAGTAAAGACGTGCATGCACACATGGAAACACTAAAAGCAGTCCTACACAGACTTCAAGAGGTCGGATTAAAGCTCAAAATCACCAAATGTGAATTTTTAAAGCCTCGGATCAAGTTCTTGGGGCATGTCGTGGACGAATTCGGCATCCACACAGTGGACGACAAAATAAAGGCTATTGCCGAGTTCCCTCAGCCAACGTCTGCGGACAAGGTACGGTCTTTCTTGGGTGACCCAGGTTATTACAGGCCTTTCATAAAGGACTTCGCAGCACGCGCGAGTCCCCTAACCCATCTTTTAAAGAAAGTCGTACCATTTCAGTGGCTCCCAGCTCAACAAACGAGTTTTGAGGATTTAAAGAAAGCGCTTACACAGGCTCCGGTCCTTGTCTTTCCGGATTTCAAGGACCCCTTTCAGCTTCGTACCGACGCTTCGGCTAGTGGACTAGGAGCCGCTCTGATGCAAACAGATAAGTCCGGCAAAAAGCATGTGATAGCTTTCGCCAGTCGAGTACTTACAGCTCCGGAAAAGAACTAGTCTGTTACCCACCTAGAGGCTCTTGCCATTGTGTGGGCTCTGAAGCATTTTCGTGACATAGTGATGGGGTACATAATTGTGGTGTATACGGACCACGCAGCCATAACTGATCTTTTCAAGGGAAAAAACCTACACGGTCGTCTGGCAAGATGGTTCTTAACGATCCAAGCATACAATCCGGAGATACAATATATCACCGGGAAAACAAATGTGGTCGCAGATGCCTTATCTCGGAATATTCCGATAGGCGCGATTACCACCCCACAGGTCATCCACAACTTCACTTCACCTGAGCTACACACTGCTCAGCGAGACCACCCTGTGTGGAAGAGGTTAATTTACGCCCTAGAGTCGGGAGACGAATCAAACCTTCCTGAATTGCCAGTTCCCTTTTCACAATTCTTCCTATCAGAGGACAACCTCCTTTGTAGGTCATGGCCAACCAAACCGGTACCTATAGACCAACTGGTCATCCCAGATAAATACGTCCCCGTGATGCTTAAGCTGGTCCATAACACCCATTGCGGGTCACCCGGGAAGAGACAAGACGATATCTGTCACCAGACGAAAATTCTACTGGCCCACATTACGGGTTGATGTAGAAAAACATGTCGCACATTGCGTCGTTTGTGCTAAGCACAAGGGATCCGTCAAAGGGCCAGCACTTATGTTGCAATACCCAGTACCAGAGGAGCCATGGAATGTTGTTAATATAGACTTATTACAGCTCCCCCAGAGCCAATATGGTTCGAGCTACTTATTGGTGTGCGTCGACCAGTTCTCTTGGTTTCTAGTTCTAGCGCCTCTCAAGGACAAGACAGCCACACGCGTGGCCCATGCCCTCGTGACTCACGTGTTGTGTCCACATTCGTCTCCTCGAATTCTTTTGAGTGACAATGGCACCGAGTTTAGGAACTCAGTATTGAGCGAAATATGCGCTCAGTTTAACATCACGCAATCCTTCATCACTGCTTACCACCCAGCTGCTAATGGGTTGGCGGAGAGGGCTGATAGGAAAATCTTACAGGTCCTCAGGCCTATCGTGAACGATCTCCATGATAACTGGGAGGATTGGCTATCGCATATAGCCGCTTCCATAAATACGTCGGTAAATGACTCTACGGGGAAGTCTCCCTACTACATCTTATATGGGGTGGAGAAACATTTTCCGTACGACTTCCTAACAATCCCACAACAACCTCTCTACAACATTGATAGGTACGCACAACAGCAGATGCATATGTTTTCCAAGATACACTCAGAAGTTAGATGTACGTTAAAAGCTACGAAGGTTGAAATGATGTCAAAACAACACAAACAGGCCGTCCCGGTGAATTTAAAAGAGGGTGACTCAGTCATGATTAAGCAAGCGGAAAGGAGTTCGAAACTTGGGGCTCAATTTGTGGGTCCTTACCGAGTTGTTCGGAATGTCAGGGGAAATCGGTTCGAGGTTCTCGAGTCGAATAGTGGAGTCAGTCTAGAAGTTCACAGTGATCGTCTGAAAGTAATTCCCTCACCTATGGACCTTGATATTGGTACTTCCCCCTCAGAGTCAAATGTTCAACAAGATAATCCCAACACCCATAGCTATAACTTGAGACCACGGGTTTAAATACTTCATTCCCACCACTTTCAGATCATGATGTTGCGTTTTCTGATCATCGTGTTGTCGCTCGGCTCCCTGCTTGCAACAACACCCATCCACCTGAAGCCTGGTGCCCTCACGGCACACATAAGAGAGGTCTTCCTCATAGAAGATGTGCTCCTCTTAAAATATCCATATACTTCCTTGACCAACACCACGGACACAATCAGGATAGTCTCAGAAAAACTACTCGGCATGGCAGACGCCATACGGGCTACCAAGACTAGGGAATCAAAGGCACCTTCTAGTACCAACTCTCTGACTCTTTTTCAACTACTGGAGGATAGGATTCTGTTCTTACGGGGAAAAGTTGATGAGGTAGACATGGATTATAGTTTTCACTCAGTTCACTCTCGGGTAAAGAGGGGGTTGCTCAACATCGTTGGGTCCGCCTCAAAGTTCCTTTTCGGCACGGCTACCGACGAGGACGTTCGCGATTTGCGGGACCACTACGCTCGTGTACTTTCCTTTGCTGCTCGAAATCGCAGGGTGATCAACGCCAATTGTAGAAAACTTGCGCGATTGCATACTAACATTGAGGCACTGTTAGAGCAGACAAATAAGATGGTAGAGGTTATCAACATAGTTGTCAAACAGATCGACCAGGTGAATCAGTTTCTCCTCCTAGATCAGGCCTTGCATGTATTGGAAAACGTCATTAACTCCGTCGCAACGGCAAATCAGCAGGTTATTAGCAACATGGTTAATGCAGCGCACGGTAGAGTCACACCTGCCTTGTTCCCTCTACACGATTTGAGAACGACTGTCCAGATCGGGTATCATAATTATAGCCTAACACCTTTATTCACCCCAGACATGAGTCAATATTTTTACCCCTTGATTGAGTCCAGCTAAGGACAGTGTGTTAGCCCTGGACACGTCCCCGTCTCTTGTGCTAATCGCGAAGGATTTCGCTTTGTATTCAACGGGTAGCTACTCACTCTTGCAGTATTGCAAGGAGACGGTCTTCGGGCGATTCTATTGCTCTGCGTCTCTCTTTGCCTTCCTTCCAGTTCGGGGAGGGGTATGCGAGATCGCCCTCACCCGCGTGAACGCGTCTGACGCTCTTTCCCTGTGCCCTTACAAGCAGCTAACACCAACGCCTGTTTTCCATAAGAACTTTCAGGGTCTGCATTATTTTTATTTCCCTCAGTCATTCTATGTGTCGGTCATCTGCCCGGAGGGTACCACTTATCAACGGGTTACTGGTCACTATGCCATAGCGGAAGTATGCTATATCCGCTCCACTAACATAACAACGTACCCGTCCCGGATTCGTCTGGTTTTCACGGCCAATATTTCCCATCGAGTGTTTCCTCTACGGTCTCTCGATGACATTCACTTCTCCAGCATCATGTATGTGACTAATTCCCTTAATTCATTGTCTTTCGCAAACAAAACAGAGTTTGCGGAAACCCTGGAGGAAACGCTGCCTGATTATTTGCATCTCCCCTACCTGTACCCTGGATTTTTTGTGCCAATGTTTCTGATGTTCGTCAGTCTCGTCGTCATGTGCTACCTTATTAGGAGGAACTCTGTCCTGCACGATTATTTGGTTGTGCAGACACGGCGACTGGATGCAGGGAGGCCACTGGCAAGGTAGTTTTTTTCCTTTTCTCAGACAAGTCAGGGGACAGAAACCTGGCTGCTCCTATACTTAACATTGTACTGTGTTTCACTACTGTATTTTTTTTTAGGAGCTAGATCAACGTTTCATTGTCTATAACTGTGCCAGTTGATAGCTTCTTATACATGTGTCCTTATATTTATCTTTTGAGAGGTTTCTTATGTTTCATGTCACACACGTTGTGGTTTACCTCTCACTATTTATATTATAGCTCCACATCTGTTCTTACATAGCTAGTGTTTTAATGTAATTGTATCATAGGCAGTCTGCTTGACAAACTCCCACTACGTATGTTCATGGTAACTAGACTGCTATTTAGATTGTTGTATATGGCGAGGTCGCGATCACTGGTAGGTGACCGAGCAGTGTTATAGTAGGATATCAATGTATTATTATTATTTAATATCACCACGAATTAGGCATACAATTGCCAATGGAAAAAACCCACGACAGATCGATCACGCCACCTTATAGGAATGTCGTCCGTCAGTGTTTACCGTCTCAGTTTTGTATACTTAGCACTCCGATGGTGCGCAGAGGTCACCTTGACATACGTGACCAATTGTAACAATTATTTTCCATTAACTCGTCTCTCCTTCACGAGAGTCCGACTGACACACAACGACAGTCGCTCTCGCTCCGTCGCTTCTTGTACATAAAGGCTACGAATATAATTCACCTTAAGGAAGCTGAAGTCTTAATCAACACCCTTTAAACGCCCCACGACAAGCCGGTTACAATCAGGAACCCATTTCAATGTACGTGAGGTAGCTGATGTTGCTGATGAAGTCCAGGAGTTCCTTGAGTTGAAGTTCAACTCCACAGCTAAAGAAGACTTCAAAGATATGGATTTGGAGACGTTCTGGGTCAAGTACCTTCCTGTTTACCCTCTGATCTCACATCAGGCTCTTCGGATTCTAACAATGTTTGGATCCACGTATCTATGTGAAACTGCATTTTCCACGCTCGTTGCTATCAAAACCGAGTATGGAAACCGCTTGAACGTTGAAGGGTATTTACGCTGTGCACTCTCAAGCATTCGACCACGTATTCAAGATCTGGTAGCTAAGAAGCAGTTCCAAATATCTCACTAACCATGTATTCAAGATCTGGTAGCATTAAAACAGTGGTGTCAAATATCTCAATAACCATGTATTCAAGATCTGGTAGCTAAGAAGCAGTTCCAAATATCTCACTAACCATGTATTCAAAATCTGGTAGCATTAAAACAGTGGTGTCAAATATCTCACTAATGTAATTCATGCTTAGTAAATGGACCAAAAAAGATTTTTCTTTTCATTTTAAATCTGGGAGTGAAATTTGTCTTTAGATACAAGGGGGGCGTGGAGGGAATGAGCAGCTCCTAGAGGGGGCGTGGTAGTAAAAAGGTTGAGAACCACTGATCTAAAGCATACGTACGCTCTGGGTGTACGTCGCTTCACTCACTCACTCGCCGCCACTCCCGACGGTCCCCACGAACAACTTCCCACACAGCTACCCCGTCTATCTCAACTCCTTCCCTGCAGGCTTGATCGACATGCCCCAGCCATGAGGGGAGCTCTCTGGGTCTCCTCCACTCAGGGTTGTTTTGTTCATAAACAACCCTATGAGCAAGATCGACGTCCAGGAGGCGTAACACATAAAAAAAAATCTATGTATTTCAATTTAGTTATAGTTGTGGTAGCAGAACGTGTATACGCTTAGAAATTAAAGTCAGCTGCGAACGTCTCTCCAGAGTAGAATAACTTTATAATCATTCAAAGGAACGAATATCGATTGAGACCGAAATGGAAGTGTCCCAATGATGACCCTGTGCAAATTTTAGAAAGGACAATAATTAGTTTAGCTCGCAAGACGCTAATGGTCTATATACCTTTAAAAAATGAGCGTTGTGTACCAGTAAGACTACATTACAACCCGCTCAAGTAAATGTATATTGAGTGGATGGAGAGGAAAAGGTCACCTTAAATATTTGCAATACAGGATCTAATCAGTACAAGGACACTCAATTCATCAGTGTTGCTTGCCTGTTATACACACACCGAGATATTCGATAACATGGATAACTTGTGCATCCTCTTTCTACTGTCTATGACGGTGCCTGTGTATAACTCGGCAGACTCAGAAGACTTTAGGGTGATTTTACGTCAGTGCATGACCTTCATCATTTGTAACATAACCTTCATTGTGCTGAACATGTAGAGTGGTGGGGTTTCATTCTTCAACCACCTATAAGGCAATTCCACATGCTCAGTGGGCATCTGTTGTGTTCGAGTACATTAGATAGCATGGATCAGTAGTGAGGATGTCCACACGTCTAATACTCGCTGGTGCTTTACTTAGTATCCGATTCCAAGTGCTAAGTGTTCAACTGCTGTTCTTGTGATTTGGGAAATTGATGATAATAACAGTTTAGTTAATTGAAGACATTTTGCACACTTTTGACAGTCATAGACACAACATTTGTAATGGAGATAATGTATTGAATAGGATTCATCCTCTTAGTCATATGTGTTCAGAACTAGGCTATATACGTGCATGCGACTGATATAATACTGGCTATAAAACGGGATATGAAGCTTCATTGATTACGAAGCTGACATCAGTTGGATATTTTCTAACTATAATCAATAGAAGGCAGACATAATCATATTGATATATACTATTAAAACCTTTAGCAGAGATGGATTGAGTACACTGACATTAGACAGCAGGATTATTATAATTATTATTATCATTATAATTAGAAGCGTCGAATCCGGTGGAGAGGGAGGATTGCGGACACTATAAGCTGCCTGGTCAGTAGCCAACACCACCAGAGACGCAGAGAAAGAGAAAACGAAAGTGAAAGAGAAGTATAAAGTGGACAAGACAGTATAAAAGATTACAGAAGTGGAGGGACAGAGGTAGAGCAATAAATATTCTTAAATACACATGTAAACATAGAAAAAAAGTACAAAGTAAAAATTACTTCAGTATGAGGATGATGTACGTAACGATTTATAACATACACCATTTAAAAGAATAAACAAATAAATAAAACAAGTATATAAATAAGTATACTATATATCACCGGAAAAAAAAGTCGAACCTAACGAGACATTTACAAACAACTGCTTACTCAAGAATCCGGTTTGCCTTAAACTTGGAAGAGTGAACGTCCCTGGCAATACAGGCAACCTCGCTCAACAATCAGGGATCAATGACATGGGGCAAGAAACAACTCTGGAACTGGCTGGTGCGGCAACGGAACGGCTATAGGGATAGAGAATGCAAATTCGACGGGAGGCGCGTACTGGACTCTGGAAGCGAATGATGCAGCAGATGGAAGGGGTTTGATCGTATGCTGGGGTATGAGCATGCATACATATACTGCTGACATCGTGACCATGACTCAAGTTGCCCAAAACTGATCCATCACAGAGGAAACTAGGGGTACCCACAACGCTTACAAAGAGGTGCAAATGGGAAGCGGCGGGAGAGGATCACACCTGTGCACAGTATTCAAATAGAAATAGAGAAAGAATAGAACAACGGAAACAGCTGTCAGAGATGGACGCATCACGATAAATGGTGTAAGCCTTTTTGAGTATTCAGAGCTTATGCCAAGTCAAGCTAACTGGCGACTTGATGTGATCGTAGGGAGTAGGTAGGAAGAAAACTACCGAACCGGGCGTATGCCACTCCCGGTGAGAGTGCTGCAAGCCCTCCAAAGACCCTTCCCGTGTCCTCACTTTCCGTTTCCCTTCTGTCTCACTAATACAAGAGAGTAGTTTAGCATGCTCTCTAAAGACAAATTCTCTTACTTTCCACACCACACTACATACACATACACGCTTCACACACACACACCAACTCAAAAAAAAAAAAAAAAAAAAAAAAAAGCTAATTTATGTCTCGCCTCGGAGTCCCTGTCTAGGGGGGGCCACAAATGCCCCCAGAGCGGACTCCATTTTCGGCCCCTGACTCAAGAGGTGTCTTGATACCTCTTTGAACTCTCTTTTCATTAACTTCTGCAACATCCGCGGTCTACGTTCTAATTTTCATTCTGTGGAGCACCACCTCTCCTCCTCCGTCCCTCCCCTTCTCTTCCTCACCGAAACACAGGTCTCGGGGGCTACTGACAGCAATCTCTACTCTGTTCCCTCCTACTATCTCTATCCTAAAAATCAATACAAAGCTGGATGTTACGTCTACGTACGCAACGATATCACTGTGTACCCACGGCCTTGGTTCTTCAGAGTTTTCCACCATCTGGCTAAGATTTCATTGTTATTCTATTACTAAATACATATGTGCTGTTTATCTCTCACCTAACTCTACTAACTATTTAAAATTCTTTGACTACTTGAACTCTAAAGTGGAGCGCATCTTGACTCACTCTCCCTTCGCGGAAATCTCCATCTTTGGAGATTTCAATGCTCACCAGCAGCTTTGGCATTCATCCTCTTTCACTGACCAGCCTGGTGAACAAGCCTACAACTTTGCTATCCTCAATGATCTAGAGCAGTGGAGCTCAACATTTTTGGGTGGGAGGGTCACATTAGATGGGCAATGTGTGATGAGGACCTCATATAGCCTGTAATGTGAATACGCATAGTAATTAATAGTTATATTCTACACACAGATGTAACGGCTGCCGGTCTTGGTTGCGTGTAGCTCAGACAGGGTCTTGAGGGGACGAACAAGGCTTGAAGGAAAACACTCCGCTGCTTTAGGTGAATATATTCTTAACCTAAGTACAGGGGCGTTGGAAAGAGCCGAGACTGTAGGTCTGAGTGAGTCGGGCTCTCAGGAAGGAGTGAAGTTTAGACTTGGAAAATAATGAAGTTACAACAGGTCACGTACATCAAGGTGACCTCTAAGTTGACGAAATGCTTGTTACACATACCGAGACGCTCGTCCGATAAACACTGACAGATGGCATTCCTACAAACGGTGGCGTGATCTATATGCCGTGTTTTTTTTCCATTGATACCTGCATTCCTAATATTTAATAATAATAACACTGATATAACTACAACTACTATAACACTGCTCGGTCACCTACCAGTGATCGCGACCTCGCGATTTGCAAAAAATCTAACTAGTAGTTTACCATACATAGTGTGATCTTGTTGAGCAGACTGCTTATGGCACAATTACATTAAAACAATGGCTATGCAAGAATATTTGTGTAGTAATGACATAAATAATGAGAGGTAAAACCAGCGTGTGTGATATAATTCATCAAAAATCTCTCAAAGGATAAACATAAAGACACAAGTATCTGTAGTTATCAACTGGCATAGTTACAGAACATGAAATGCTCATCTAGCCCCTAAAAAAAATAATAGGTGGGAAACACAGTACAATGTTAAGATACAGGAGCAGGCGAATGTCAGTTTTCTTTCATTTTACTTGCGTGAAAAAAAAAAAAAAAAAAAACTACCTTGCCCGCGACTTCCTTGCATCATGTTGCCTCGTCTGAACAATCAAATAATCGTACAGGACAGAGTTCCTCCTAAGAAGGTAGCACACGACGACGAGACTGACGAACATCAGAAACATTGGCACAAAAATTCCAGGGTACAAGTAGGTGAGGTGCAAGTATTCAGGCAGCGTTTCCTCCAGGGTTTCTGCAAACTCTGTTTCGTTTGCAAAAGACAATGAATTAAGGGAATTTGTCACCTAAGAGATGCTGGAAAAGTGAATGTTATCGAAAGACCGCAGAGGAAACACTCGATGGGAAATATTGGCAGTGAAAACCAAACGGATCCGTGACGGGTACGTTGTTACGTAAGTGGAGCGGATATAGCATGCTTCCGCTATGGCATAGTGACCAATTACCTGTTGATAAGTGGTACCCTCCGGGCAGATTACTGATACACAGAAGGACTGAGGAAAGTAGAAATAATGTAAACCATGAAAGTTCTTATGAAAAACTGGTGTTGGGGGTAGTTGCTTGTAAGGGCACAGGGAAAGAGCGTCAGACGCGTTCACCCGGGTGAGGGCGATCTCACACACTCCTCCCCGAACAGGTAGGAAGGCAAAAAGAGATGCGGAGCAATAGAATCGCTTGAAGACCGTCTCCTTGCAATATTTCAAGAGTGAGTAGCTTCCCGTTGAATACAGAGCGAAATCCTTTGCAATTAAGACAAGAGACGGGGTCGTGTCCAGGGTTAACACACTGTCCTTAGCGGAGAAGGGGAATGGAACAATTTCATGTGCCTCAAACACATCTGCCGTCTGGAACGGAACATGAATAATTATGGCATCGGGCGTGAGGCTGGACTCAATCAAGGGGTAAAAATATTGACTCATGTCTTTTTTTTTTTTTTTTTTTTTTTTCACGTTGTTGCCTATTGCGCCGGTAGGCATCTTCCCTGGTGGGGCCTGATGGTCGGCCCAAGGCTTCTTCCAGGTGGGGCCTGATGGTCGGCCCAGCCCGTTCTGGCGCAGGCGAGTGTTTATAGTGGCGCCATCTTGCATTGGCTCATGCTGCCCCCCGGAACTCGTTCTTGATTCGCTTGGACGGCTTCCTCTAGAGCCCGGGTTGATGGGTGGTCTTCAGGACAGCATGTGGGTAGTTTTAAGCCACTCGGCGGTGACTGAAAAATCCGAGTGGTAGCGTGAGGATTCGAACCCGCGTCGTCCATCACGCGGCGAAATTGGGTCCAGTACGCGGCCAGTTCGGCCACCGCCAATGGCTTGAGACTATAATTTTGATACCCGATATGGATAGTCATTATCAAATCGTGTTGAGGAAACAAGACAGGTGTAACTCTACCGTGCGCCGCATCTACCATGTTGCCAATAACCTGCTGATTCGCCGTTGTGACAGATTTAATGATGTTTTCCAGTACATGCAAGGCCTGATCTAGAAGGAGAAACTGATTTACCTGGTCTATCTGCTTGACAACTATGTTGACAACTTCTGCCCTCTTATTCGTTTGCTCTAGCAGCTCCTCAATGTGAGTATGCAATCGCGCAAGTTTTTTACAATTGGTGTTGATTACTCTGCGATTCTGGGCAGCAAAGGAAAGTACACGATTGTAGTGGTCTCGCAAATCGCGCATGTCCTCGTCGGTTGCCGTACCGAATAGGAACTTTGAGGCGGACCCAACGATGTTGAGCAGCCCCCTCTTTACCCGAGAGTGAACTGAGTAAAAGCTGTAGTCCATGTCTACTTCATCAACCTTTCCCCGTAAGAACAGAATCCTATCCTCCAGTAGTTGAAAAAGATCCAGAGAGTGAGTATTAGAAGGTGCCTTTGACTCCCTAGTCCTGGTCGCCCGTATGGTGTCTGCCATGCCGAGTAGTTTTTCTGAGACTATCCTGACTGTGTCTGTGGTGTTGGTCAAGGAAGTATATGGGTATTTCACGAGGAGCACATCTTCTATGAGGAAGACCTCCCCTATGTGAGCCGTGAGGGCGCCAGGCTTCAGGTGGATGGGTTGCAAGTAGGGAGCCGAGGTACAACAAGATGATCAGAAAACGCAACATCATGATCTGAAAGTGGTGGGAATGAAGATTTTTAAACTCGTGGTCTCAAGTTATAGCTATGGGTGGGGGTATTATCTTGTTGAACATTTGACTCTGAAAGTGAGTTACTAATGGCACGGTCCAAGGGCGAGGAAATTACTTTTAGACGATCACTGTGAACTTCTAGACTGACTCCACTATTTGATTCAAGTACCTCGAACTTATTTCCCCTGATATTCCGAACAACTCGGTAAGGACCCACAAATTTAGCCCCCAGTTTTGAACTCCTTTCCGTTTGCTTAATCATTACTGTGTCACCCTCTTTCTCTATTTCCACCGGGACGGCCCTTTTGTGTTGGTTTGACATCATTTCAGCCTTTGTAGCTTTTAACTTACTCCTCACCTCTGAGTGTATTTTAGAAAAAATATGCATCTGCTGTTGCGCGTACTTATCGAAGTTTTAGAAAGGTTGGTGTGGTTTTGTGAGGAGGTCGTACGGAAGACGTTTTTCCACCCCATCTAGGATGTAGTGGGGAGATTTTCCCGTAGAGTCGTTTACAGACGTATTTATGGAAGCGGCTATTTGTGGTAGCCAATCCTCCCAGTTATCGTGCAGATCATTCACGATAGGTCTGAGGACCTGCAAGATTTTCCGATTTGTCCTCTCCGCCAACCCATTAGCAGCTGGGTGGTAAGCTGTGATGAAAGATTGCTTGATGTTAAACTGAGCACATAATTTATTTCGTCCAATACCGTGTTTCTAAACTCGGTACCATTGTCACTCAAAAGAATTTGAGGAGACGAATGGGGACACAACACGTGAGTCACGAGGGCATGTGCCACGCGTGTGGCTGTCTTGTCCTTGAGAGGCGCTAGAACTAGAAACCTAGAGAACTGGTCGACGCACACTAATAAGTAGCGTGAACCATATTGGCTCTGGGGGAGCTGTAATAAGTCTATATTTACAACATCCCATGGCGTCTGGTACTGGGTATTGCAACATAGGCGCTGGCCCTTTCACGGACCCCTCCTTGTGCTGAGCACAAACGACGCATTGTGCGACATATTTTTCTACATCAACCCGTAATGTGGGCTAGCACAGTATTTCCGTCTGGTGACAGACAGTGTCTTATCCCTTCCTGGGTGACCCGCAATGGGTGTGTCATGGACCAGCTTAAGCGTCACGGGGACGATTTGTCTGGGATGACCAGTTGTTCTATAGGTACTGGTTTGGTTGGCCATGACCTACAAAGGAGGTTGTCCTCTGATAGAAAAAATTGTGAAAAGGGAACTGGCAACTCTGGAAGATTTGTTTCGTCTCCCGAATCTAAGGCGTAAATTACCCTTTTCCACACTGGGTGTTCTCGCTGAGCAGTGTGTAGCTCAGGTGAAGTGAAGTTGTGGATGACCCCTAAGTTGGTAATCGCACCCATTGGAATATTTCGTGATAAGGCATCTGCGACCACATTTGTTTTCCCGGTGATATATTTTATTTCCGGATTGCTTGGATCGTTAAGAACCATCTTGCCAGACGACCATGTAGGTTTTTTCCCTTAAAAAGATCAGTGATGGCCGCGTGGTCCGTGTACACCACAATTTTGTACCCCATCATTATGTCACGAAAATGCTTCAATGCCCATATAATGGCAAGCGCCTCTAGGTGGGTAACAGAATAGTTCTTTTCCGGAGCTGTTAGTACTCGACTGCCAAACGCTATTACATGCTTTTTGCCGGACTTATCTGTTTGCATAAGAGCGGCTCCTAGTCCACCGGTCGAAGCTTCGGTACAAAGCTGAAAGGGGTCCTTGAAATCTGGAAAGACAAGGACCGGTGCCTGTGTAAGCGCTTTCTTTAAATCCCCAAAGCTCGTTTGTTGAGCTGGGAGCCACTGAAATGGTACGTCTTTCTTTAATACATGGGTTAGGGGACTCGCGCGTGATGCGAAGTCCTTTATAAAAGGTCTCAAGTAACCTGCGACTCCCAAGAAAGACCGTACATTGTCTGTAGACGCTGGTTGAGGGAACTCGGCAATAGCTCTTATTTTGTCGTCCACTGTGTGGATGCCGAATTCGTCCACGACATGCCCCAAGAACTTGATACGAGGCTTTAAGAATTCACATTTGGTGAGTTTGAGCTTTAATCCTACCTCTTGAAGTCTGTGTAGGACTGCTTTTAGTGTTTCCATGTGTGCATGCCCGTCTTTGCCTGCTATGATGATGTCGTCTAAATACACATAGACAGAGTTGCCCAGCATACCCCCAAAAATACTATTCATTGTCCTTTGGAAGGTTAAGGGAGCTCCTTTAAGCCCGAATGGCATCCTCGTCCACTCATAGTGGCTATGAGGCGTGCTGAAAGCCGTTATTTCACGGGACTCGGGGGCCATAGGCAGTTGCCAGTAGCCACTGACCAGGTCTAGACTCGTAAAGACTTTATTTCCTCTACCGAGACACATCAGAAGATCTCTCAGGACGGGAAGAGGAAAATGGTCATCCACGGTCGCGTTGTTTACACGCCGAAAATCTATCACAGGACGGTAAGAACCGTCTTTCTTTGGAACCAGAAACAAGGGTGAATTCCACGGTGAGTTCGATTCCTAGATGACACCTTGTTCTAACATGTCAGATAATTATTTTATAAGCTGCTGTACAACTTCTCTTTGACTGTGGGGGAGTTTGTATGCATTTATTTATTTATTTCTTTTTTCTTTTTTACGTTGTTGCCTATTGCGCCGGTAGGCATCTCCCCGGTGGGGCCTGATGGTCGGCCCAAGGCTTCATCCAGGTGGGGTCTGATGGTCGGCCCAGCCCGTTCTGGCGCAGGCGAGTGTTTATAGTGGCGCCATCTTGCATTGGCTCATGCTGCCCCCCGGAACTCGTTCTTGATTCGCTTGGACGGCTTCCTCTAGAGTCCGGGTTGATGGGTGGTCTACAGGACAGCATGTGGGTAGTTTTAAGCCACTCGGCGGTGACTGAAAAATCCGAGTGGTAGCGTGAGGATTCGAACCCGCGTCGTCCATCACACGGCGAATGTGGGTCCAGTACGCTATCACTTCGGCCACCGCCTACCCTATATATATAGGATTGGTATTGGGTTTTAACTTAATGTGGTGTTCAGCACACTGAGTAACTCCAAGCGGTTCGCCTGGTAGAGCTAGCGCCCCCCTATATTGTTCCAGCAGCTGGACTAAGGTTGGCTTAATTTCGGAATAGTGTGCAACTTTTAGGAACGCCTCTAAATTAGCTCTGTCTTGTTTGTGAGTATCCTGACACGCCGAGGTTATGCCTGAGACTTGGGCTGAAGGGTATTCAGCTGGTTTCGAGGCTACATTTTTCCCATAAACGAGACACTGGCATAATCTAACACCGTGTTTTAAAGATACGGGCTTCTTTCAGATGTATAAAACAAAAACACGGGAGAAAACTGGACCGCTGAAAACAAACACAGGGGATTGATTGATTGATTGATTTAAATTAGGCGCCACAACAACCAGGGTCATATGGCGCCACATTCAATGAGTTAAAAACTAAAAAAGGAAAAAAAACTAAACTAAAAGGGCTAAAAAAGGGAACCTAAAAGAGTAAACTAAGAGCAAAGCCCAACAAAACGAGACGAAACAAATCACACAGAAAACGGTCATAACTCATGGAGAAGGCCAGCCTTCTCCATAAAGAGAAGTACCTCATGTCCCGGGGAAAGGCATCTCCTTCCCAGCATCAGCGAGAGACGGAATGATCCGTCTTCTCCCCGACACTGCGACAGGTATCGCACTCGCAGGTCCCCCAAACTGGGGCACTCGACCAGCAAGTGCCACACGGTCATGGGAACCAAGCAGTCATCACAATAAGGCTTCACTCCCCGGGACATGAGGTAACCATGTGTTAGACGCGTATGACCAGTCCGAAGATGGGTCAAGGCTGTCTGCGAGCGAAGGTCACGGACACTTTCGTATGACCAAGGACGAGACAGTCCTGGTAATCTCTCCCATTCTGGAAGTTGCACCCCGAGTATTCCACCTCTCCTGCCAACTGGCAAGAATTGCCTTGCGAATCTCTGGAAACATATCTGTACATGGGACAGCACAAGGAGGGGCAGCTCTAGCTGCTGCCTCCCTTGCAAGTCCATCAGCTCGTTCGTTCCCGTGTACGCCAACGTGTCCTGGAACCCAACAAAACCCAACGCGATATCCCCTGTTGCTGAGCATATACAGCCACTCGAGAGTAGATAAAACTAGGGGATTAACAGAGGAAGTAAGGGAGCCCAGCGCAGAAAGAGCACTACGAGAATCACTAAAAATCATAAAAGAGTCCACAGGAAGGGTAAAAATAATCTGTAAAGAGAGGACTATTGCAGACAGCTCTGCAGTAAATACAGAAGCAACAGAAGAAAGACTACCTCCCCGACAGAAGGAGGGGAACACAACACCAAAGCCAACTCCAGCATCCAATTTAGAGCCATCAGTAAAGACAGGGATGGAGTCCGAGTGTTCAGTGAAATGCTCTAAAAATAAGACTCGGGACGCATATGGCGGTAAAATCCCTCTTACTATCTATAGTGGGAGAACACACAGATACACCGGGCAACTGCCAGTATCCAACCCTAGGTACTCGATAAGGGCAGATAGGAATGGGAGGGAAAGACAACGGTGTCATGGCAGACGCTACCCGAAACCCAAAAGGTTTAGGGAGACTAGGTCGCTCATCATATGCAGGCGAACGGGAATCCCGCAAAATTGACACACAAGAAACTGATTCTGGAAGGCGTTGGACGCGGAACCAGCAACGGAATAGAGAGGACTGGCGTCTCAAATCCAGAGCCAGGACGCCAGCATCCACGAGGAGGCTAGGTATCGGTGAAGACCGGAATGCACCAGTAGCCAAGCGGACCCCGGCGTGATGTACTGAGTCCAACACGCGTAGGTGAGCCTCCTTGGCGGAGGAGTATACCTCGCAGCCATATTCCAACTTGGAAAGGATGAGTGTTCTGTGGAGGAGTAGTAGCGTGTCCCTGTCTGCACCCCAAGAGGTATGAGCTAAAACACGAAGGAGGGACAGGGCTTTCTGACAAGCCGCCTTAACGTTACGTAAATGAGGCACCCAGGTTAGGCGACTATCAAATAAAAGACCGAGGTAACGAGTCGTCTCTACACAGGATAGTCGCCTATTACCAAGATATAAGTCAGGGTCCGGATGAACGCCTCGAAGACGACAGAAATGCATAGCTACTGTCTTTGAGGACGAAAATCGAAAGCCGCGCGTATTTGCCCAATTGGCGACTCTATTAATAGTCAATTGCAGTTTTCGTTCAATCAACGACATCCTTGCCGCAGAAAACGAAATGGATAAATCGTCTACATATAAGGAGCTATGAACTCCATCAGGCAGGACACCAACGACTCCATTAATAGCCACAGCAAATAGCGTAACACTGAGAATACTTCCCTGTGGTACACCATCCTCAAGTGGACAAACCTCGGAAAGAGTACTCCCCACTCTAACCCGTAAAAGACGATGAGATAAAAACTCCTGAATAAAAACAGGGAGACGGCCACGAAGACCAAACTCAAACAGGTTAAGTAAAATTCCATGACACCAAGCGGTGTCATAGGCCTTCTCCAGATCAAAAAACACGGTCACCTGGTGGTGATTATTGGCAAACGCCTCGCAAACTGAGGACTCCAAGGATAAAAGAGCATCCGAAGTGGAGCGCACCTTTCGGAAACCATATTGCACCGGGGTCAATAAATTCCGGCTCTCCAAGTACCACATAAGTCTGACATTCACCATCTTCTCCATCACTTCACAAATGCAGGATGTTAAAGAAATAGGACGATAGTTAGTTGCTTGGAGATAATCTTTCCCAGGCTTCAGAATGGGGAGAATTACAGCCACACTCCACAGAGATGGCAAATCACCGGTACGCCAAATGAAATTGTAAAGATCCAATAAAAATGTAAAACCACAGTCAGACATGTGGCGTAAGAAAGCATAAAGGATGTCGTCTGGATCTGGCGAGGAATCATGACACTGGGATAAAGCCGTCTTCAACTCGGAGAGAGAAAATGGGATATTATAAGATTCCCCTCCGGTGGAAGCGAAGTTAACGCCGAGTGATTCCAAATCCCGGCGATGACGAGCCCCTGGTGCAGTAGGATCTTTCCTAGAGACACTGGCAAAGTGCTTGGCGAATAGGTCAGCAACAGTCTTAGGGTCCGCCACCGTTTCCCTTGCATGCGATAACACTGGAGGGGGAGGGGGGGGAAACTTCCCAGAGATCTTACGAACTCTGTTAAAGACTTCTGTGAGTGTAGTTCTGGTAGTGATGGAAGAGAGATAAGCCTTCCAAGAAATTCGTTGAGCCTCCTTGAAAGTGCGTCGTGCTCGAGCACGCGCTCGCCGAAAAGCATCCAAACACTGGGGGTCCCCACGGTGACGACGAAGTCGAGAGAATGCAGCACGCTTCTCTTGCACAGCAGTAGTGCAAGCGGCGTTTCACCAGGGAACAGGACGTTTAGGGAACTGGCCAGACGTCCTGGGGACGGACTGAAGGGCTGCAGAATGTAGGGCATCTGTGAAAGAGGATGCAGCCTCGTCAGAAGTTCCAAAGTCAGCCAACGGACGAAGAGAGGAGCTAAGTTCCGTAAATCACTGCCAGTCTGCTTTATCTAGACGCCAGCGAGAAAGGCGTGACTGTGGTACAGAATCAATGCGTTCCAATAAAATTGGAAAGTGGTCACTGCCATACAAGTCCGGTAAGACCCGCCAACGAAAATCAGGAAGAGTATTAGAAGTGCAAAGTGAAAGATCTATAGAGGTAAAAGTACCAGCCTGGCTATGAAAATGTGTCACCTCCCCAGAGTTTAAAATTTCAAATCCCTGATCCTCAATAAAAGAAGCAACTAAAAGTCCGCGTGGATTGGTAGCACCATCATCCCACAACGGATGGCGACCGTTAAAATCCCCTAATAAAAGTAAAGGCGAGGAAAGTTCCTGCACCAGTTCGTCAAGATCGTGTCTGTCAACGGGAACACCAGGAGGAAGATAAAGGCTACATAATGTATAAAATTTGCCCAAATAAACCTTAACAGCAACAGACTGCCTGAGCACCTGACACCTGAGCAGCGGGCTGGGCAGAAGGGCGAGTGCCTAGCGATGAGGTGTACGTCTTTGCTCCAGTGCCGGCCTTCTGGCGGTAGAGGAGTTCACGGCGCGCACTACCAAGGCTGATAAACTGACTATTTGCAAGTTGCAAAATATTCTGTTCCAGGCGATATCGTGGGCACTGTCTGGAAGACAACTGGTGAGCATCCTGGCAATAGAAGCAATAAGCATCTAACTCACATTCCGCCGTGGAGTGTGAGCCTAATGCAGAACAATTACCACACCGAGAAGGCTCAGTGCATTATTTCTTACCATGACCATACCCGTAACATGAAAAACACTGTAGAGGGCGATCAACAAAAGGCTTTACCCGAAGATGGAAGGGGCCAATACTGACACGGTCAGGGAGGGTAGAACCAAAAAAGGTGAGAAGTTTCATGTTAGCTGAACCCTTCATCTTGGACACCTTATGAACAGAACTAGGGCACATCCCAAGTATTTCCTCCTCAGAGAACTCATAGAGGTCATGATTATATATACTGCCTTCACTATAATTGAAGGTATGGTGTGTTTTGACCGTTTCAAACATGTTGTCAGCAGGGCATGGTTGATGTTGCAGCATTTTATCTTGAGTAATATCTTTAGCCCTGACTAACACTCCCTTCTCATACTTTTCCAGATTCCCCTCAGGGATCGTGCCAATTTCTTTGGCGAGGTACCTAGCAGCATGAATGAAGTTGCCAAGCCCATTCCTATAGTATGCAACAAACCAACGAAGGGGAGGGACCTGGCTGTCCCTGGGAGTTGGCTCTAACAAAGCGTCTTCGAAGAGGTTCGGGACATAGTCCATGTCACTGTCAGAAATATTGGGAGGGCGGAGAAGTTTCGCTTGAAATCCAGCACCTGCGATAGGCAGAGTCGTAGCAGCATCACACGTCGACTGGGCTTCAGCGCTGGAAGCAAAGGTCACATAGCATCTGTTTGACTTGAACTCTCCATCATAAATGAGACGGATACGAAGGACTGTGCCAAATGCTTGAGTAAGGAGTGCAAGGCACGGTAGGAAAACGATGGATCGATATTCACCATCTGAAGTGCGTCCAGCTTGGAAGAGGGACGCACATCAGAGTTACCCCCGGAATGGGAAGCAGCCTTGTCAGACACACGTGGACTTTTGTGTCGCACGGACTTGTTTTGGTCAGCCCCTCTAGGAGGTAGGGACTTTCCAGCGGCACCACCAGGAACGGTGAAAGGCTCCAAGGTGGCGACAAGAGAGGACCGTGTAGGGGTAATCGGGGACAGGCGGACGTCAGGGAGAGAGGCAGGCCGAGGCAAGGGAAACTTACCCATACACAAGGGAGGTGTTTCACTCCCCCACACCCCCACCCACCACGGAGCCCAACAAGGGGAGGCTGAATGTTGGGGTCAAACCGCACCCAACAGCCCCAGGGGTAATGGGGAAGTATACGCATCCACTGCCAGGTGTTTAACGGCGGCCGCGGGACCGTTGCGACCGCCCACCCGGCAATGACCACTTGACCCTAGCCATCGCATGACCAGCCGATTGATCCAGTGGGGCCACACTGAACCACCCGTCTTACCCCAACCCTCCCACCAAAGGAGCGTGTTGCCCACCGAGGGGAACTACACCCTGCCCCGCGGTGGACTCAACCCCCAGATGAGAGGGCACGGGGAGTATACGGGACGCCACGCACGGCAAACACGTGGGGAGACAGTAGCCCTGCCCTGGGTGGTAAAAAGGCAGGGCGGGCGAAGGCAACATCACCAGTAGGCCTCCTCTACCGGTGATGAGGGGGGAGCACTTGGTCTACGAGGCTAACGGACATCGAGCCCTATCGAGGTGGGCAAGCCATCACGGTAGGTGGTGCCGCCGACCTCGCTTCAAGCCCCGTCACCACGACAAGGTGACTCCCCTTCGACGGGGCAAACACAGGGGCGCTAGTAGAAAATTTCGAAAATATGAGGATATTGTCGAACGACTACTTCCTTTCAGTATTCACACAGGAGGATCGAACGACTATACCGGAAAGGGTTCAGGTGTACGAGGGCGGGGATGGCGATAAATTGAGGGATATAATCATTACCAGGCAAGTAGTTCAGGATGAGATAGATAAGCTTAAGAAGAACAAGTCACCAGGTCCTGACGGGATATTTCCGAGGGTATTAAAGGAATTAGGTGATGTACTCAGTGACCCACTAACCGACGTCTTTAAGATGTCGGTAAATACTGGCTATGTGCCGAGCCTATGGAAAGTAGCTAATGTGACGCCGATTTTTAAAAAGGGGGACAGGTCAGTTGCTTCGAACTATCGCCCAATTAGCTTAACATCGGTTATAGGCAAGATGCTGGAGTCCATAATAGCCAGGAACATTCGGGAGTTTTTAGAGAAACATAGCTTAATTCACGACTCGCAGCATGGGTTCACAAAAGGTAGGTCATGCCTCACCAATCTCTTGTCTTTCTACAATAAAGTATTTGAGGCGGTTGACAGAGATGAAAATTATGATGTAATCTATCTTGATTTTAGTAAAGCCTTTGACAAAGTTCCTCACCAACGACTGTTGCTTAAATTACAGGCTCACGGAGTAGAGGGTAAAGTTTTGAACTGGGTCAAGGCGTGGCTTAGCAATAGGAAGCAAAGAGTGCAAATCAATGGTAAAAGATCTGACTGGGGATGTGTTACGAGTGGGGTCCCACAAGGTACGGTATTAGGTCCACTTTTGTTTATTATTTATATCAGTGACTTAGATACAGGAATTAGTAGTGATGTTAGTAAATTTGCAGATGATACCAAGATCGGTAGAGTAATTGAGTCGGATCAGGACGCTAGTATTCTCCAGGGTGAACTCAACAGATTGTATGACTGGGCGGATAAATGGCAGATGGAGTTCAATGTAGGGAAGTGCAGTATTCTGAGTGTAGGTAGGACCAACCCCTCACATAACTATTGCTTAAATGACACTCTCATAAGCAGGTCTGGGTGCGAGAGAGATTTAGGGGTCTTAGTGAGCTCTGATCTCCGTCCAAGGGCACAATGCATTCAAGCTAGAAATCGAGCAAATAGGGTACTGGGATTTATTTCAAGGAGCGTAAGCAACAGAAGCCCCGAAGTCTTCCTCAAACTATATTTAACATTAGTTAGACCTCATCTTGACTATGCGGTTCAGTTCTGGTCACCTTACTATAGAATGGATGTCAAAATGTTAGAATCGGTGCAGAGGAGGATGACTAAGATGATTCAGGGGTTCAGAAACTTGCCATACGAGGAAAGACTCAAACAGTTAAACTTGCATTCTCTAGAAAGGCGAAGGGTGCGTGGAGACATGATCGAGGTTTATAAATGGATGAAGGGCTTTAATAAGGGAGACATTCATAAGGTTTTGTTGGTAAGAGAACCGGGTAGGACACGAAGTAATGGGTTTAAACTGGATAAATTCAGATTCAACAGGGACACAGGCAAAAATTGGTTTACAAACAGGATGGTGGATGAGTGGAATAGGCTTAGCAGTCATGTGGTGAGTGCCAATACAATTGTCACATTAAAAAATAGACTAGATAAATTCATGGACAGCGATATTAGGTGGGGTTAGATACACGGGAGCTTAGAGTCAAAGGAGCTGCCTCGTACAGGCCTACCGGCCTCTTGCAGACTCCTGCGTTCTTATGTTCTTATGTTCTTATGTTTATTACCAATGCCTCTGCTATACCTCCCTCCTTGACTGTCACGAGAGTTACCTCCACCGTCACCCGGTGTATGTGTGGTGCGCATTCAATGCACACGTCACTGCCCGTCGGGGCGTTAGGTATTCTGATTTTAATAATTTTTGCAGCACGATCCGGGACTATTTGAGGTCCTTCTACGACTGCCGTTACTGTCCGCCACAAGTCTGTAACGTTTTCGTGTGGTTTGACCGTAAGAGGTGACACTTGGGCGGTGGTAGACCCTGAGTCTGTGGTGGGTCGGTCATTTTCCCCTTCTGAGGGCGAGACTACTGGTGACATAGGCGATGGATTTACCATCCCCTGTATGCGTCGTCTTTGATACACGATCGCGTTGCTCTTTCATGGCGTGCAATCCTAAGATCCCATCTACGGGTAAGGCAAACCTGCTTGTTACATAAAATAAATATCGAAAGGGACATACCTTTTCATGTAGGCTGACTGTTAGTGTTACTCGCCATAGGATTCCCAACGCGGTGCCTGTCATGCCTACCACATTCAGGCCGTTCTCTTATAGCGGCCAATTTCCCCCTCTCGCCTGTCGTGTCAGTGACCCGTAAGCGGAGTCTGAGATTACGTTGACTGTCGCACCTGTGTCTATCGCTAAGGTGAGTGAAGTTTTGCCCACTTTGCAAGGTAGGGCAATTATGCTTGTCCGTCCGAGTCAAGTTGCACCCAATTAGTATCGTCCTTATGGGATACTTGGATGCATGCCTTGTGGCTGTCACGTAGTCATGCCTTTTTATTTTGAGAAGTGGAGGGGTTTGTTTTACTGTCCGCCTGGGATTTGTTCTTCTGTTCCTCCCTGGTCTTTTGTATTGTATAACAACTGTCCGTATCATGAAAACATTTCCCGTGGACATGGCAAAAGGCAGTCTTCCGCTGATGGTTTGGCCTAGGGGTCCTGTGTGATGAGTGATGGCTGCCTCTGTATCCCCCTGATTTCCTATCAGATCCCTGTATAGAGTGAGCTGAGTCCCTACGTTTCGAGTAGCATGTACTCTCGGAATGTCCCGACTGTTTGCAAAACCTAAAGGTGAGAGATGCATTACTTTGTGTCTGCAATGCGGCGGCTGCTGTTAGTGGCTGATTGTGAGTGTGTTCTTGAACCTTGACTTCTAACTCTGAGACGAAGTCAACCAACTTCCCGCCTGGTTTGAAGGTCAAGGGAAGGGCAGAACGGCGGTTCTTTTCTGAAATATGTAATAAATAAAAAACAACTCCAAGAAGGTCTTCACCTGTTGTTTATGCACACTGCCCTGTGCCATCCATTGCGCGTCCTCTAGACTTTTGACACAGTCAACTGCCAGCTGATTTGCCTCAGTCATGGCGTCCCAAATCGGCTTTGTTGAGGAATTCTTTTGGAGGGAATCTACCGTGTGGGCCATCTGTCTAACGATGCTTGGTTCACTACCCCCCAAAAAATCTTAATAAAATTCTTCTTAAAAGATCTCATAGTTTACTCCAATGTTCCCCAATGCGAACGCCGAGGACTTCATCAAATTTAGTGCCCGAGAGCCTGGTAGTAACCGGGACCAAATGAACGCAATTTTGTCATGATCTTCCGTAATGGAGGAATTCACGATGGCAGACTCACATAGATCTAGGAACTGTCTCGCCGTATAGTCTGACTCACTGCCGGAAAACTGTCTGGTACTGGTGTGAGTTGGAATGACTCGAATCGGTTGTGGTTGTGGTGCCAAGTTAGAGTTGCCCCCGGCAGGAGGAAGTGGAGGAGGTCCTACAGGATGCTCGATAGGCATGTTCGAGATTGGTTGAGTGGGTTGTAAGTATCCTGACGTACTCTGTGGCGAATGATCCCTGCTATCTGGAATTGATGAATAATGAGTGCCAGAACGTAACACTAGATTATTAAAATCATCGGTGGTTGTATCGTGTTCCGCTTCCTCTTCTCCTGAGGATTGTGTCAACTGCTTAAAGGTGTCGCCAAACTTAGCGAGTGTCTTTTTGTTCACAACTGGACTTAACTTTGCGATAATATATTATCATAGTTTATTAGCTGTAAATAAATACGGAACGCGTCTGAATTAATATTTGCACAGTACCCCTAAAAACAAGTAAGTAAGAAGTAAGTAATAAGTGAGTTTGCCTTGAAAGGGCGGTTTTCTTCCGAGCGGCGAAAAGAAAACGAGGTGTAGGTTAAACTAAAGGAAGTTGAATTGCGTAAGACAGACACAACTGTAATTTATACAATAAACCGAAGAAATGATTAATATTGTACGCGTACGATTGTTAACTCGTACATTAAGTATGACTAACAGTGTTAGATACACAGAATTATAAGAGTCGTGCGTTCTTATTGAATGAAATCGCAATTAGCTTAATCAGCACTTTTGAAAAAATAGTATAAAGGAACAATACCGGGACTTTTAGATGATACTGGAGTACTGGCGACGAAGCAGGTCGTCGGCCTTAAGGTTACCAGGATCCCGTAGTCGTGTAGGGCCCCCTGGATGGCGGCTTGAGTGCGTTGATTGTTGATTGTGGTGTTGAGGGCGGACCTCGGTGAAACCAAGATCTACAGTACCAGGTCTCCTCATTTCCGACGTATTTTCGCAGATGCTGGCGCACTCACGTCACCAGGCTGTTCGAGGGTAGGTTCAGCGGGGCCGATGGGGTCAGTCGCTCTTCCAACCTCCGTGTAGTAACAGCTAGCTGGCAGTCGCTCCCAGTTTCTCTCTCTCTCTCACACACACACACACACACACACATGTAAGCTAGTAATAAGAATGGAGTAGAGGGTATCTACTCATAGTCTTTGACAAAGCACATTATAAGAATTACATATAGAGAAAATATGAAGTAGGGAGATATACAAAATATTACAGCTGTTATGCGTACATTTGCGTTTGTGAGTGAACACACACCACACACACAATACTACTTCTACTAATAATAATGACAGCATCAACATCTGGGGGCAAATATGGGGTATTCTTGAGAGAGAGAGAGAGAGAGAGAGAGAGAACGGGGAATATAGAATAGTTCCCCGTCTTCCTCACTGTCTCACAGCCAGCTGACGTCACAGGCTGCGCAGTGGAGGTAAAGTGAGGAGACCTGTTACTATAGATCTTGGGTGAAACGGGAGGTGTCGCTGATGTGCTGAGCGAGCGATGGCTGGCGGCGGCTCCCGGAACTCCTTGACAGACGTAGAACGACTGCGGTGTTCTTCGTGTTTTGAGTGTTATGGAGCAGCGTTAGTATCTTTGGCGGCCTGGGTATGTAACCTCTTGTGTAGGCGCGTGAAGTGGTAATTGCTTGTAGTCACCGGGAGATGTTCGAGTTTGCCCTGGTTGATTGTTTGCCGGAAGAGGTTTGGGCGATCCTCCTGGCAGTGGCAGTGTTGCCGCTGTGGGCTTCGGCGTGGCTGCTGTGGGCTTCGGCGTGGCTGCTGTGGGCGGGCGGCCCGTGGGCGTGACCCCTTCTGCTCCGGTGAGGTGCTGCTTGTGACTCCTTCCTTGTAACGCCTGTCCCCTGTTCGGTGAATTCTTGTGGCTTGTAGCGCTGTAGAACAGATGAGGTAGCGACGGCTGGGCGCGTTGGGCACCGCTGATCACCAATAATGTAACGGCTGCCGGTCTTGGTTGCGTGTAGCTCAGACAGGGTCTTGAGGGGACGAACAAGGCGTGAAGGAAAACACTCCGCTGCTTTAGGTGAATATATTGTTACGGCTGCCTGAGGTTCCCGCCAGGAAGTGACGTCACCGAGCGGGAAGGCATGTGATTGGGGCGCGCACGAGGGCCTTGGGGGACGCCGGCAGGCAGAGGCAGTTGAATCTCGGTCGGGACCGGAGGCTCGCAGCGTGGCGGTGCGCGGACCCCCTTGGAGAAAGTGCCTGGAATTGGCGGTGTTTGGGTTTGTGGACTTTAGTAGAGGGTTTCGACGGTCAACAAGTGGCCGGACCCCGGTGGAACAGTGTGGGAACTGTGACAAAGGAAATAAACCACGTTAAACCGGCGGATTGTGTTTCTCTGAGCCCGCCGGGGAGAAGGGGTTTGCTTTCTCCACAGTAAAGTGCACTGGTAACCAGAGGCTGGATTCACGCACGCTGTCGCTCCCGGAGGGAACACAGGGTAGCACACACGCCTGGGAGTCGCACTTCAGGGGACCAAGAACCCGGAAGTAACGTGAGTAGCCCATCCAGACGTTGGACGCCAGCCACAAGGAGCGGTGAGTCTCCTGGGGACGCTGACGGGGTTTTCGGGCGCCTGGGTGAAGTTACAGGAAGGTTACAGTGGTGTAAGGAGTGGGATATTGTTGGTCTGTCTGAGGGTGCCGCTGGAGTTGCGTGTGGTGCTACGGGGAGTGTTGGGACAGTGTGAGAGCGACGGGCAGCGTGTGGGAGGGTTACGCCCTGTGCGCACGCGTCGCCATTGTCTTGCCCGGTCTTGCTGCGTGGACGCCGCGCGGTGCAGTCAGCTGACCGGAAGGCGGGAAGTGGATCAGCTGTTGTTTACCTCCCAGCGGGCGGGCTTAGGACTGTTACGGACTGTGTGTGGTGTGTTCTAAGTCATGGCAGGGAAGGAAGTTACCTTGGAGGACCTGCTGGCCGCCCTCAGTGCCCAGGTGGAGGCTGTGACGGGCATGAGGGAAGACATGACGGGCATGAGGGAAGACATGACTGTAGGTTTTGACGCTCAGCGCCGTGAAGTGACTGAAAGCCTGGCAAGTGTACGGGAGGAGGTGGCTGGGAGTGCCGAGCGGGTATTTAAAGAGCTCAGGGCACACTAGCGGAGGAGTGTAACCGTGTTAAAAAGGAGGTGAAGGAAGAGGTGCTTGAGAAGGTGTTTACTAAGGCCGAGGTTAAGGCTGAAATGGAAGGGGTTGCCAGTGAGTTAAGGAAGTATGTTGACGAGGCTATGGCTGCTAGCCAAGGCTTTGTCGCCCCTCAGGGAAACATGCCGCTCAGGGTACACGAGCGGCGCAGTGGGGATGAGGGGGGAAGTGACATTAGTGATGACGGGAGCAGGTTTCGTCCCCTGGTTCCGGCAGGCCTCTCGCCCGCGGCACCCGTGTTTCAACCTCTGGGCATTCCGGCTAACATGTTATCGCCTCCTCCTTCCCCGCCAGGCTCGGTAAAGTCCTGCCACTCGTGCACCAGCTCCACGACACGGCGGCTCCGGGACGGGACGAGGCGCCGGCCACAGGAGTTCGATGGGAGTGTCTCTTGGGAGGCATATAAGACACAATTCGAACTCCTGGCGAGCGCCCGTCAGTGGAGTCGGGAGGAAATGGCCCTGCAGCTGGTGTGCGCGCTCAAGGGAGCGGCGCTCGAGGTTCTGAACCAGCTGCCGGCCGCCCAACGGAGCTCCTACAGCGAGGTGACAGCTGCTCTGGAGCGGAGGTACGGGCATCAGCACCAGTCTGAGGTGTTCAGGACCAGGTTTCGGGCTCGGACAAGAGGCCCGGGGGAAACCCTGACACGCTTGGCGCAAGACTTGGAGGTGGTGGTGCGCCGTGCGTACCCAGAGGCAGGTGAGGAGCTGATCACCATCCTCCTGCGGGATCAGTTTGTTGACGCTATCGATAATCAACAACTGAGGATTTATGTGCAGCAGGCACAAGGACCTTCAGGAGGCTTTGGCCAGGGGCTTGGAGCTGGAGTCGTTTCTCAGGACAACAAGGGAGAAACCCAGCGGGAACCATAGCCCTTACAAGGTGAAGGCGAAGAAGGGGAGCGTGGGGAAGTCGTCCTCCAGTCCTTCACCACCCCCAGGTGAGTTCAAGGGGAACTGTTTCTCGTGCGGGCAGCAGGGACACTCCAGGAAGTACTGCCCGGGGAGCAAGAGCAGCAGTAAGGCTGGCGGCACGGGAGCGGGGCCGACTCAGTACAAGCCCTGCTGTTACAACTGAGGCAAGGGTCACCGGACTTCAGAGTGTACCCTGGTCCCCGCCACAGACTGTAAGGAGGCCGCGGGAAACCGGGACGGGCTGGCGGAGGGGGGCAAGCGCCAGTCGGAGGAGAAGAAGCCCCAATCCGCCTAAGTTACCGCGCTGAGGGCGCCCGGACCGTTCAGGTGGGTGGGCAAGTGGATGGGAATTCTTGCTACCTGACGGTGGACTCGGGCGCCGAGCGCACGTTCGTGCAGGACGGCATGCTGGCAACCGGACAGCCCCCGGTGGCCAGGCAGCAGCTGTGTGGGATTACGGGACACTGCACACAGCTCAGGGGGCCAGTGGATGCCAGGGTAACTGTGGGCGGCACGGAGGAGTGTCTTCCTGTCTTCGTGGCTGACGTCGGGGAGAACTTGCTGGGACTAGACTATCTCCAGCGGAGCAGGGCGGTGCTGGATTTCGGGGATATGACCATGGCGGTCGGAGGCAACGTGGTGCCGCTAAGGGAAGGCGGCGGAGGCGCAGTGGAGTGTGCTGTCTCTGTCGAGACTCACCGAGCCCATGCTGCGTCACCCCCCGAAGCCAGCCACCGCTGCCGACTAGGGAAGGAGAAGGAGAGTCTAGTTCCGGACGGGTGTGAAGGTGTACAGACGACTATGGACCCGGTAGGTCTGGTCGAGGGCACGCAGGAGAGTAGCACTGGGGTTCCACCTCATCTGCAGGATCTATTGCAGAGGAGCTCGGTATGCCTGTCCGGAGAACAGGTGGACGAGGTGGGAAAAGTGCTGACTCAGTATGCGGATGTGTTCTCGAAGGGAGACCATGACCTGGGCCGGACCAGTCTGGTAAAACACCACATCCACACAGGAGACAGTCGCCCTGTCAAGTTGCCGCCCCGGAGGATTGCGCCTGCACGACGGCTGGAGGTGGAAAAAGCCGTGGAGGAGCTGCTCGCACAAGGGGTTATTGAAAAGTCGTGCAGCCCATGGAGTGCCGCTGTCGTCCTCGTTAAGAAGAAGGATGGGTCCACCAGGTGTTGCATGGACTATCGGGGCCTTAACGCGGTGACGACAAAGGACTCTTACCCTCTCCCGAGGGTGGATGACACGCTGGATGCGCTCACGGGGGCACAGTGGTTCTCGACCTTGGATCTGAAGTCCGGCTACCACCAGGTTGAGGTAGCGGAGGAGGACAGAGAGAAGACGGCCTTCTCGTCTGGGCAAGGACTGTACCAGTTCAAGGTAATGAGTTTCGGACTAGTGAATGCCCCGGCAACGTTTGAGCGTTTGATGGAGCGTGTGCTGGAAGGGTTGCTCTGGAAAAGCGCCCTGGTGTACTTGGACGATGTACTAGTGTACGGGGACTCGTTCAAGCTGGCTCTGGAAAGGTTAAAAACAGTGCTGGACAGGCTCAGGGCGGCTAATGTGAAACTGAGTCCTAAGAAGTGCTGTCTTTTCCGGAAGGAAGTGCCGTTCCTGGGGCACATAGTGACTAGTGAGGGGGTGAAAACAGACCCGGGTAAAGTTGAGTCAGTAAAGGAGTGGCCGGTGCCGCGTAGTGTGACTGAAGTTCGTGGGTTTATCGGACTGTGCACGTACTACCGGCGGTTCGTGAAGGGGTTTGCTCAGACCGCAGCGCCACTCCACCACTTGACTCGGAAAAGGGCCTGCTTTCACTGGAGCGAGGACTGTCAACGGGCTTTTGAGGAGTTGAAGGAGGCCCTTGCTAATGCCCCTGTGTTACCGTACCCTGACCCCACAAAGGTGTACATTCTGGACTGCGACGCTAGTGCTGAGGGCGTGGGAGCAGTTCTGTCCCAGGAAAAGGATGGGCAGGAATGGGTTGTCTCCTACTTCAGCCGGAAGTTCTCTGCGCCAGAGAGGAACTATTGCGTCACACGTAAGGCGTTGTTGGCAGTGATTCAGGCTCTAGATCACTTCCATCCATACTTGTACGGGGCCAAGTTCAAGGTCAGGACGGACCATGCTGCGCTGAGGTGGTTAAAGAACCTCAGGAACCCGGAGGGGTAGCTGGCCAGGTGGATTGGCAAGCTTGAACAGCACGACTACCACATTGAGTACCGGCCGGGGAAACTGCGCGGTAATGCGGACAGTTTAAGTCGCCGTCCCTGCGAAAGTGACTGTGCGCATTGCAGCCGCCGGGAGGGGGAGCCTGTGCGCGTGAGGGCTGCCGCGGTTGCCAGTGACACTAGTTGGGGAGAGGACCTCGGACAGGCCCAGCGGGAGGACGCGGACATTGGGCCCATAGTGACACTGCGAGAAGAAGGCGAGGAAAAACCGCCTTGGGAAAGTGTTGCACCGTTGAGCCCTGCAGCTAAGGCGTTGTGGCAACAGTGGGCAGTGCTACGCCTGAGTGATGGGGTGCTGCAGAGGCGGTGGGAGACAAGTGGCGGCGGTGTGGCCTTCTGGCAGACAATAGTTCCTGGGAAAATGAGAAAGGAACTGGTGCGCGAGGCTCACGGTGGTAGTGCGAGCGGCCACTTCGGTGTGCGTAAGACCCTCGGGAGGTTAAAGCAGCGTGTGTACTGGGTAGGCATGCGAAAGGACGCGACTGAGTGGTGCAGGAGTTGTGACGTGTGTTGTGCCAAGATGGGCCCCGGGAGAAGGACTGTGGCTCCCTTACAGGTGTACCAAGTAGGGGCACCCATGGAGAGGGTAACAGTGGACATTGTGGGCCCATTCCCTAAGACAGTTCGGGGGAATCGCTTTGTGTGCGTGGCCATGGACTATTTTACTAAGTGGCCGGAAGCGTTCCCTATCCCGAACCATGAGGCGGGCACAGTGGCGGGGGTGTTGGTGGACGAGTTCTTTGCCCGGTTTGGTGTGCCGCACGAGTTGCACTCCGACCAAGGGAGGGAGTTTGAGTCGGCCGTGTTCCGGGAGTGCTGTAGCTTGCTGGGCATTAAAAAGACTCGTACCACGCCCCAACGGCCTCAGTCAGATGGCATGGTGGAACGCTACAACCGCACCCTAGGTTAGGAGTTGGCGAAGTATTGCCAGGAGGGACAGGAGGATTGGGACTTGAAAATCCCCCTGGTACTGATGGCTTACCGCTTGGCCGAACACGAGGTGACTGGGTACACGCCCGCGCGGCTGATGTGTGGACGGGAGTTCCGGCTGCCAGTGGATCTGGTGACTGGCAGGCCGCCGGACGAGGAGATGCCCACTACAGTCACCCCCTACGCTATCGCCCTCCAGGACCGTCTCCAGAAAGTACACCATCAGGTGAGGGCTAACCTGAAGGTGTCGGGCGAGACGATGAAAGACCGGTACGATCGGCGGGCCAAGTCACCACCTTTCAAGGAGGGGGACAAAGTGTGGTTGCACAACCCTCGGAGGAAGAAAGGGTTGTCTCCCAAGCTCCAGAGTCCCTGGGAGGGGCCCTACGACGTGGAACGGGTCCTTTCTGACGTCACATTCCGCATACGCCAGGGGCCTCACAGGCGTGCCATGGTGGTGCACGCGGACCGGCTCTGGCAGTACCACGGTCCCGGGGACTTCTCCTGGGAGGAGGAAGCGGACCTGGGGCTGGGGGTCGAGGAGCCCCTGGTGACGGAGGATGAGGAGGACCTGGACCCGAGGGAACCGGAGCCCATGGTGTTGGAGGAGGACGCGGGCGAGGAGGTGTGTCCCCTGGACGGGGCATCTGCAGGAGGTAATCTTGGGCCGGAGGTAAGGAGGCCCAGGAGGGAGCGGCGTCTCCCCGGTTGGATGGATGACTTTGTTTGTGACTGAGCACATGTTTAGTTGAGTTTACTTTATTTGGGCGGGATGTGTGTTTTCTTTTTTGGGGGAGCGAGGACGCTCCATCTTTTCACAGGAGGGGGTGATGTTACGGCTGCCTGAGGTTCCCGCCAGGAAGTGACGTCACCGAGCGGGAAGGCCTGTGATTGGGACGCGCACGAGGGCCTTGGGGGACGCCGGCAGGCAGAGGCAGTTGGAGTTGAACCTCGGTCAGGACCGGAGGCTCGCAACGTGGCGGTGCGCGGACCCCCTTGGAGAAAGTGCCTGGAATTGGCGGTGTCTAGATTTGAGGACTTTAGTAGAGGGTTTCGACGGTCAACAAGTGGCCGGACCCCGGTGGAACAGTGTGGGAACTGTGACAAAGGAAATAAACCACGTGAAACCGGCGGATTGTGTTTCTCTGAGCCCGCCGGGGAGAAGGGGTTTGCTTTCTCCACAGTAAAGTGCACTGGTAACCAGAGGCTGGATTCACGCACGCTGTCGCTCTCGGAGGGAACACAGGGTAGCACACACGCCTGGGAGTCGCACTTCAGGGGACCAAGAACCCGGAAGTAACGTGAGTAGCCCATCCAGACGTTGGACGCCAGCCACACGGAGCGGTGAGTCTCCTGGGGACGCTGACGGGGTTTTCGGGCGCCTGGGTGAAGTTACAGGAAGGTTACAATATTCTTAACCTAAGCACAGGGGCGTTGGAGAGAGCCGAGACTGTAGGTCTGAGTGAGTCGGGCTCTCAGGAAGGAGTGAAGATTTGAGACTTGGAAAATAATGAAGTTACAACAGGTCACGTTCGTCAAGGTGACCTCTAAGTTGACGAAATGCTTGTTACACATACCGAGACGCTCGTCCGATAAACAATGATATATATATATATATATATATATATATATATATATATATATATATATATATATATATATATATATATATATATATATATATATATATATATATATATTGTAACCTTCCGGATAGAGTCATAATCAAAACACTTCACATAAATTGCAGGTCATGGGTAAATGGGCAATTATAAGCTACAATAAAGTGAAGACCTATATACGAGCGACAACATTTCGCTGATGGGTAGGGAAAGGGGAAACGTGGAGCGGCTGCGGTGTGCCGGGAGGGTGGGGGAACTCTATTGGGTAGGGGTCCAAGGGAGGTGGCGTGGAAGACGATGGGTAAGGGGAGAGAGCTAGGAGTGGATGGGTAATGGTGGGGAAGGCCAGGGGCGTAGCCAGGGGGGGACACACGGGGAACGTGCCCCCCCCTTCAGGAACTCCTTTTTTGTGGGTTTGTTGGAAGTTCTCGAGAATGACATGCCGTGCATGGCTGTGACCGCCCAAATAGTGTAGATCAGCGGTTCTTAACCTGGGGGTCGTTTGGGGTTTCTCGAGGGGTCGCGGAGGGTTTTGGAGAAAATAATTTGTTTCATGTATGTGAAGCGGCCAGCTACTGAAAACATCAACCACAATCAGTCAGTCAGTCAGTCAGATCATAGCTACGGGGGGTTGGGGGGGTGTCTGTATGTGCTCCTCTCCTGGCTGTGACTCCCAAGGCGCAGCAGTTGCACCAAGGGTTTGAGTCATGAAAGTATGAGGCCAAGCAAACTGAAGGTGCATTTTGAGTCTTACCATATCCAACTGGTGGACAAAAGCTTGGACTACTACAAGCGAAAAGAAGCTGCTCTGAAGGCCAGTCGCATCGATTCCACTGGTCAGTTCGGTCGTCAGAACAAAGCAGCGCGCTGGAGGCTTCATACAGAATTGCTCTAAAAAATCGCGCAGACCAAGAAGCCTCATACCATTGGTGAAAATCTGATTAAGCCTTGTATTCTGGAAACAACGAAGATGATTCATGTTGAACAGCAGGCACACAAGTTGAGGGCAATTTCCCTTTTGAATGATACAGTCAAAAGTAGGATCTCAGACATGAGTGAGGATATTCTCCTGCAAGTGGTGAGTGCTGTGAAGAGTAGTCCTGTTTATTACTTGCAACTGGATGAGTCGACAGATGTTGCCTCATGTTCCCAACTTATTGTTTATGTTCGCTACCTTCACAAGGAGGGTATAAAGGATGAGTACTTGTACTCTGAGCCAGTGGCCACAACAACTCGTGGAGAAGATATTTTCAAAATCCTACGTAGAAGCCTTTCTCCTTATTAAACATGGGCTGAGTTGGGAAGCACTTGTCGGTCTGTGTACAGATGGGGCTCCTTCCATGATTCGTGAAGAATGTCGCTCCGCATGTCTCCTTCACTCATTGCATGATTCATCTTTATGTTTTGGCGACGAAGACTATCCCACCTGGACTTCAAGAAGTGCTCACAGACGTTGTGAAGATTGTGAACCATATCCAAGGGAGCGCAACAACTTCAAGGATTTTTAAAGTGCTTTGTGAAGAAATGGGCTCTGACTTCTCTGTTCTCTTGTTTCACACGGAGGTACGTTGGCTCTCACGTGGCAAAGTTCTGAATCGCGTGCTGCAACTTCGAGAGGAAATAACGATGCTGTTGCAAGAAGGCCGTACCTCAAAAAAAAATCTTCACGAAATGATGCAAGATGACTGTTTCGTAACAAAGGTTGGCTGATTTCTTCTCTGAAGTGAATTCCCTGAATATTTCACTCCTAGGAAACTTTGCAATGCTGCACACAGTTCGTGACAAAGTGACAGTATTCAAGTGTAAGATTCAACTTTACGTGAAAAGAGTTCAGGACAGTGACACAACTATCTTCCCTCATATGACAACTATCCTAGATTCTATGGCAGAAGCTGAATGCAGTTTCCGTGAGCAGATCTCAACTCATCTTCTGGCAGTGAATGACACCATCGAAAGTTACTTTCCAGGACTGGATGACCGCTGTACTGATGCGTGGATCTCCGGACCCTTTTCAGTGAAGGACAGTGCCATCTGTGATACTGGTGTTGCTGCGAAGGTAAAATTTCTTCAAATTCGTGAGGATACTCAGTTGAAAGTCGATTTTTCCGAACAAGAGCTTCCGACATTTTGGGCGACACTGAATGACGACTATCCTCTTCTTTCGGTGCGTGCATACTGGACCTCGACCTATCGCTGCGAGGCTGGATTCTCATCAATGATTGCACTGAAAACGAAGGCACGCAGTAGACTTGTGATTGACAGCGACATGAGATGTTGCCTGTTGAGCACTGCTTCTTGCTTTGATGTACTTAGGGCTGAAAAACAATGACGTCAGTCCTCCCACAAAGGTCACCATTACAAAATTTATTATAGCGGTCACGGCAATACCCTGGAGAGTCTCAGGGGGTCATACGATGAAAAAGGATAAGAACCACTGGTGTAAATCGTTATCAGTATTGAGACAGACTGGTAAAGATTGTGCCCCTCCCTTAACTGAAATCCTGGCTACCCCCCTGGGGAAGGCCCAGAAGGGAGTGGTTGGGTAGGAGAGGGGTAGGGAGCCAGAGACAAGGACTGATCGAAAGGATGAGTGGGGGGATGAGAGGGCAGGGACATGAACGAAGGGAATAGCTAAGCAGGAGAGAATTTCCCCCAAAAGTCTAGATTAGCCTGTTTTTAAGGGAAAAAAGACAAGGCACCAAGGTCCCAGCCCAAAAGCTAAGATCTAGTAAAAAATGCCAAGGAGTGGCAACGCTGGACTCGCGTCAACAAAATCATTGAGCCTAACCAGCATTCAGGCTGCCAGACGAGCAACAGCCTTTTTATCATTGTAATAATCTAACATCATAAAGTTCACATATAATAAGATATTCAGTATTAATCATAATATAATATGTATCGCTGCATATCATATTAAAGCTAAATATGAACTAATAGTATACGTATTTATAAAAAAATACAGCACAGAAGACAGTTCAAGGGCATAAGAAAAAGAAAACAATAATGAAAAAAAAGCCCGCTACTTACTGCTCCTAAAAAGAGTACAGAGAAGTGACCGAAAGAGAGGGCAATTTCGGGAGGAGAGGTGTCCTGATACCCTCCTCTTGAAAGAGTTCAAGTCGTAGGCAGGAGGAAATACAGATGAAGGAAGATTGTTTCAGAGTTCACCAACGTGAGGGATGAAAGAGTGAAGATGCTGGTTAACTCTTGCATAAGGGGTTTGGACAGTATAGGGATGAGCTTGAGTAGAAAGTCGTGTGTGGCGAGGCCGCGGGAGGGGGGTAGGCATGCAGTTAGCAAGTTCAGAAGAGCAGTCAGCGTGAAAATGTCGATAGAAGATAGAAAGAGAGGCAACATGGCGGAGGACTTTAAGAGGTAGAAGACTATGATGGTGATAAGTAGGTTATTTTTTGGTTACTTGCCGAAGGCCGCATTAAAATTCCTTGAGGGCTGCATGCGCCCCTCAAACAGTGGGTTGAGCACCCCTGATCTAGAGCAGTTGGTTCAGCACCCTACATGTATTGGAGACAGGCCCAACATACTAGACCTCTTCCTTACCTCTAACCCTTCTACTTACTCTGTCAAACTATTCTCTCCGTTGGGCTCCTCCGATCACAACCTGATTTCTGTATCCTGTCCCATCGTTCCTGTACAGCCTCCGGACCCACCGAGGAGGGGATGCTTCTGGCATTTTGCTTCCGCTCAATGGGACGACCTGAGGATGTACTTTTCAGATTTCCCGTGGAATGATTACTGCTTACAGGAGAGAGAACCCTCTGTGTGTGCCCAGCGAATCACAAAGGTGATCGTCTGGAATGGAGGCACACATTCCACGTTCATTTTCTACTCTTCATGCTAAAAAGCCCTGGTTTAGTCACGCTTGTTCTCGTGCGTTCAAATATAGAGAGGCAGCTCACAAAAGGTACCAGAGCCTTCGCACTTCTGCTAACCATTATCTTTACATTTCTGCCCGGAATCATGCCAAATCTATTCTTCGAATTACCAAAAGCTCTTTCATCCATAGGAAATGTCAAAACCTTCCTTTTTCTAATTTTTCTAGAGATTTCTGGCAATTAGCCAAAAATATCTCTCCCAATTTCACTTCTTCATCTTTCCCTTCTCTCCTTAAACCTAACGGCAGCACCGCCCGCTGAACTCTGAACTCTTCGCTCAAACTTTTTGTAAAAACTCCACTCTGGACGATTCTGGGTATATTCCTCATACTCATCCCCCCTCTGACTCCTTTATGCCTGTTATTAAGATTCTTAAAAATGATGTTTTCTATGCCCTCTCTGGCCTCAACCCTCAGAAGGCTTATGGACCTGACGGAGTGCCTCCTATTGTCCTTAAAAACTGTGCTTCCGTGCTGACACCCTGCCTGGTCAAACTCTTCTGCCTCTGCCTGTCAACATCTACCTTTCCTTCCTGCTGGAAGTACGCCTTCATACAGCCTGTGCCTAAGAAGGGTGACCGTTCCAATCCCTCAAACTACCGTCCTATATATTGACTTTCTTGTCTATCTATCCCCTTCTGACCTTCTTTCTGATCGCCATTATGGGTTTCGCAAGGGGCGTTCTACTGGTGATCTAATTGCTTTCCTAACTGTCTCTTGGTCATCCTCTCTTAGCCGTTTCGGTGAAACTTTTGCTATTGCGCTAGACATATCAAAAGACTTTGATACTGTCTGGCACAAATCTTTGCTTTCCAAACTACCCTCCTACGGTTTTTATCCTTCTATCTGTGCCTTTATCTCCAGTTTCTTCTCTGACCGATGTATCGCTGCTATAGTAGACGGTCACTGTTCTTCCCCTTAACTATCAACAGTGGTGTCCCACAGGGTTCTGTCCTATCTCCCACTCTCTTTCTGTTGTTCATTGACGATCTTTCCAAAACGAACTGTCCTATCCATTCTTACGCCGATAACTATACTCTACATTACTCAACTTTTTTTGATAGAAGGGAAACCTAACAGGGACTATACGATTCCAGGCTGGAGGCTGCAGATCACATCCTCAAACCTTACTATCATTTCCGATTGGGGCAAGAAGAACCTCAACGCCTCAAAAACTCAATTTCTTCACCTATCAACTCGACATAACCTTCCAAACTCCTATCACCTATTCTTCGACAACACTCTGCTGTCACCTTCTCCTACACTAAACATCCTCGGTCTATCCTTAACTCAAAATCTCAACTGGAAACTCCATATCTCCTCTCTCACTAAATCAGCTTCGTCGAGGTAGGGCGTTCTGTATCGTCTCTGACAGTTCTCCCCCGCTCAGATGCTGTCCATATACAGGGGCCTTGTCCGCCCTCGTATAGACAACCTTGAAATGATTTAGCTCACGTCTTGTGCTTATCTTTGCAAAATAGTTGTTATACGTTGTTCAGATTTAGGCGATATATATATATATATATATATATATATATATATATATATACAAATATATATATATATATATATATATATATATATATATATATATATATATATATATATATATATATATATATATATATATATATATATATATATATATATATATATATATATATATATATATATATATATATATATATATATATATATATATATATATATATATATATATATATATATATATATATATATATATATATATATATATATATATATATATATATATATATATATATATATACACATATATATATATATATATATATATATATATATATTCTGGGTCATTCCATGAACTGTCTTCTGCAGTTATTAATACACACGCACAGTATGACACGAAGGGAATGGACAGTTACTGGCAGTACTTTGCGTTTTATTGATTAAGAAACGATCAAATAATAAGGTTTCACATTAAACACCTTTTATTCACAATGATGGCTTCTTATCAAGCATGGTCACTGAAATATATAGTAACATTGCTCAGTAACGATGATGAATGAAAAATGCTTTCATAGGTAGGGTTGCCATATCTGAACTATCAAAATTCCGGACGCCTCTACGAACACTCGACCACAGCCTAATGTTTGGGAACGCTGCGATTACCCGCCCGACCACCACCACCATTTCAAAGACATATATTCTTATTTCCCCACCATCCTCGATTATTCTATGGCACTTATAAGCTGTGGACATGTTCCACTGATCACCTCCGAGCATTAGAAGTCTACATGAAGCTTTTGTCATCGTTATATTGACCAAGAAAAGCAATGATGTTTGCGATCGGCGGCAAAGAGTGAATTACAAAACACGACTATTCTGAAGCTATATATTCTTATTTTTCCATCTCCGACTATCCCTCGGTAGTTATAGGCTGTGGGCATCTTCCCTTGATCACTATCATGCATTAGAAGTCCACGGAAAGCTTTTGTTATCGTTATGTTGACCACGAAAGGCAAAGAGTGAGTCAGGGGTGAATAATAGGCATGGTGTGCGGGCGATGACGTCATCATCAAACGAGAGTATAAATTAAATAAATTACGCCATCCTAGTTTAGGATATCGACTAATCATGCATGTCCTATATATTGTGCATATGTTAGATTTATTGTTGTCAACAATGATCATGAAAAGATAATTTTACTTTCTGTTTGAGTAATATGACGATATTTGGACTTCATTTGACTCTTTCCTTGGTGAACGAAAACACTTTGTGTCAAAATATTTCGACAAGTCTTCGTAAGACATCATTGAATATTTATTTTCTATTTTCTTTCTAGCTTGTAAAATATATTTAGTTAAGTTATGATGAAGATATAGGAAAATAATGGTACTCTTGAACATATATAACGATACTTGTGTGATCGAAAGTAAACGTACACGGCGACATCACTTCATATCGCGACTGTACACTTCATTTCAGCTAATTTACTAGTTAAGTATAGCAAATCTTACCGTGATGAGAATCCTTGAAGAATTGATCAAGTGGTAGCAAGACAAATATAAGTGTCTAACGTTGTGTATAAATGACTAACGGATTATTGTAGCGTACTTACACAAAAAAGTATTATATATAATAATTTAGTCTTATATGTGAGGTACATAATGAGGAGGAGTTGATTCGTTATTACAGCACAACATCTTGTGTAACAATTGTGTGTAATTGTGCCGCTCTCTGAACCGGCAGCAAGGTGAAGGGGCTCAACAGTGATCCCCCAGACAGGTGATTCAGTAGTTAACCATCAGGACTATAGGGACATGGCCAAAGACATATAGTAACTTAACAGTATTCTGCTACACACTGAACATCACACTCTAGCTCTCCTCTAGATGTTAGTGCTTAAGACTGTCATGAAGTATACAGCACTGCTGATCGATAACGTTTTCTTCACATGTAACGGCATTGAATGTCTTGGTCTTATCATCTTTACGTGCAAGCATGTGCACCATGATGCCTCGGTATACAACAAATATACCAATGTTGACGGAAATGTTTTCTCTATAATTTTATGTTAGAAAAATGAGGATAGAACAAACTAATATTAAGGTTCATTGTGTGTGTGTGTGTGTGTGTGTGTGTTATTCACACACACACACACACACACACACACACACAGAGAGAGAGAGAGAGAGAGAGAGAGAGAGAGAGAGAGTGTGTGTATGGGGGGGCGAGGTTGTCTATCCCGAAACTTTGATCGTGGGGTATTTTCTTTTAATCTTTTGAATTCCCTTGTGTGGCAGTGTGTGTAAGTGACGCAGCGCAACACTTCAGAGTATTGAATATAAAAAGAGGAACACAAAGTCGCGTCAGACCCAAGCAGGACACGTCACATTCCCGTCTTCTGCACCACTGCTTCACACGCCTCAGATCTCAGCAACACACAGGCCATCTCTAGCGCGGCGGAGATAGTGCAGAGCGTCGGTAGAGAGAAGAGGATGGTGGTAAGCAGTGAAGTTGTTGAAGCACCCGGCGGGCTTGTGATCATGCTTACTTGTATGCACTGTAGTTGAAGTTTGTCCTGCGTCTCTTACATCATTTTAAGTCTCGGCGACGGTCAGTTATTACCTGCTTGCACCCGGCAGACCACCACCAGTCAGAAAATACTGCTCATAAAAGCTACATAGCCGTTAAAAGCGGCTGAATATGGACTTCAATGGAACTGCCAGACAGGTACAGGAATCGATATTTCCTTGATATTGTTGATGAATATTCTAGATTTCCATTTGTGTTGCTATGAGTGAATATGACTGCTTCGACCATCATTAGGTATCTTTCCCAGCTCTTTTCTAGTTTTGTCATGCCTGCCAACATCAGTCATATAAGGGATAATCTTTCATGAATACAGACCTCCAAGAGTGTTTGGCTAGTTATGGTTTTCGAAGTGATGCATGGGGAGGCGAATTCTTTGGGACTGAAGGTCTCCTGGGCCAAAACCAAGGCCCATTCGTTAGGAGACTTGCTGGATGACACATTTCAGTCTGTTCATGCATGTAGTAAGGATGTCGAGGTCACCAAAAGTCACACAGTTTTGGTAGTTGGCCTGGGCCAGGATGTTAAGGACTCGCTCAATATGAGTATAGGGCTTCGTTGATATATATGGAGGTGAATAAATATTCGAATCTTAATGTATCTTGTACCCCTATCTTACTTTATGGTTGAGAGACATGGACACTGAATAGTGACCTGGAGAGGCGTCTCGATGCCTATGGTACCAAGTGCCTTCGCAGGATCAGTGATAAAGTCGGGATGACTCCGTGTCTAACCAGCAATTACTCCGTGAAACTGAATCGAAGCCTGTTACCACCTTTGTTCGTGAACGCCAACTCCAGCTATATGGGCAAGTGGCACGCCTCCCGTACGTTGGTCCTTCTCTCTCTCTCTCTCTCTCTCTCTCTCTCTCTCTCTCTCTCTCTCTCTCTCTCTCTCTCTCTCTCTCTGTTTGTGTTTTTGTTTTTTTTTTTTTTTTTTTACGAAACAGCCCTGCGTGGAGACCACATGATGAAGTAGGAGAAATTCTCACAAACAGTGAGGCCAAATGTACATGAATGTAGAAAATATATTTACCTGTTCTGTTTGTTGCACTTCATGCTCTGTCTTCTGACACTTCTCTCCGTGTGTTTTTAATCTCGCCACTAGACCCTGTAATTCAAACTGACAGCCCTTGCATTTGGGTCTACATCCTTTACCAGATGTTGAAGGGAATTTAACAAAGTACTGCCAGACTTGGTCACTTTTTCGACCAGATGGGGCAGTTATGTAGTGGACATTGTGACTCCTCAGCAGTGTCAGGTTGACTGAGCCACAGAGAGGCCTCAATTCTAATACAGAGTCTGCACACGTACTGTACAGGTTTCATTCCAGTCTCACTGGGATGTAGCACTCTTACAGATGATGATGCAATCAATCCAATCATCTACATATATCATTTATAACTGGAATAACTCAACATCAATCAAACTTTTTTTAGTGTTATTGTTATACATTATTTATTGCACTATTGTATTGTACATCCTAGAGAGGATGATGTAGTGACTATAATCATCTACTTAGATGTAGAATTAGAATAGCTCAATATTAATCAAACATTCTTGTTATAGTACACACATTAATGATAGTATGTACTTTTGTACTCACGTTACCATGAGCATGCAATGGGTAGCTAATACGTAAGCTAAACAATATTAAGTAACACTTCAAATAAAATCCATTTTTAGAAAAAAATCAAGAACCAAGGAGAGAGTTCTTGTGCAGTGCTGGCCAGCTGCGGGCTGGCTGAAAAAGGTCGGTTTCAGGATTCGCCCAAACGTTTAACCAGGTTAGATAAGATTGGGAAATATGATTCAAGAAAACTCCAATATGTATTTAAACAGAGTATATTGTTATCTTTTTGTATAGTATATTGACCACACTTCGGGCAAAACAACCTCTACCTCATTATCGATAAATTAATGTAAATATAAATGATACTAGACAAAAATTACACAATTTACTTATTTTCCCTACCGATCAGCAATGTGTAATACTGCATTGTCAATGTGTAATATACAATACAGCAATATGTCTAATGTATCAGAATGTAAAGGTGTACATTCACATAATTATATTTCTTAGCTACCAAAAGAAGAATGAATGTTTTCTATGCCCTCTCTGGCCCCAGCTTTCAGAAAGCTTATGGGCCTGATGGAGTGCCTCCTATTGTCCTTAAAAACTGTGCTTTCGTGCTGACACCCTGCCTGGTCAATCTTTTTCGTCTCCGCCTATCAACATCTACCATTCCTTTCTGCTGAAAGTACGCCTTCATACACCCTGTACCTAAGAAGGGTGACCGTTCCAATCCCTCAAACTACCGCCTTATAGATTTACTTTCCTGTCTGTCTAAAGCTTTTGAATCAATCCTTAACCGGACGTTTCAAAAGCACCTTTCCACTTCTGACCTATCTGATCGCCAGTATGGGTTCCACAAGGGGGGTTCTACTGGCGATCTTCTTGCTCTTTTAACTGACTCTTGGTCATCCTCTTTTAGCCGTTTCGGTGAAACTTTCTCAGTTGCGCTAGACATTTCGAAAGCTTTCGATAGAGTCTGGCACAGATCTTTGCTTTCTAAACTGCCCTCTTACGATTTCTATCCTTCTCTCTGTTCTTTTATCTCCAGTTTCCTTTCCGGCCGTTCTATCTCTGCTGTGGTAGACGGTCACTGTTTTTCCCCTAAACCTATCAATAGTGGTGTTCCACAGGGCTCTGTCCCATCACCACTCTCTTCCTGTTATTCATCAATGATCTTCTTTCCATAAAAAACTGTCCTACCCATTCATACCCTGAAGACTCCACTCTGGCGGAGGTGTCCGGATTACTACAGACCTGTCAAAGCTTAACAGCCAGGTGTCCCGTCCAGCCCACCCATCGCCTACACCGTTCGCGGCGATACGCAGTGTTGACCCAAAAACAAAATTATTCACGACGGTGGACGCCTTGTGCGGATATTGGCAGATCCCTTTGGCCGAGGAAGACCAGCCCTTGACGACGTTCATCACTCCTTACGGCCGCTTCCGCTACCTCCGCGGTCCCATGGGTTTCGCCGCTACGGGGGATGCTTTCTGTCGACGAGGCGACCTCGCGCTGCAAGGAGTGATGCAGTGTGTTAAGGTAGTCGACGACATTCTCTTGTATGACGAGGACTACATCACACACCTCCGTCGAATCAACGACGTCCTGGCCAGGTGCAGGACGCATGGCATCACCCTGAGCGCCGAGAAGTTTGTTCTGGCCGCCTCGGCGGTCTCCTTCTGCGGCTACAGGCTATCTCACGACGCCATCGCAGCTGATCCGGAGAAGGTCCACGCAATCACGGACTTTGTCAAACCTGCCAACTTGACAGACCTGCGATCCTTCATGGGCCTGGTAAATCAGTTAGCAGACTTCACACCGGACATCTTCAGCGCTGCTGCTCCACTTCGCCCTTTGATGAGCTCGAAGAGGATATTTGTATGGGCGGCGGATCACGATCAGTGTGAGGGCATCTGCCAACTTAGCGGCCGAACGACCGGGGCACTCCTGCCGCCCGCCCGCATCTTTCCGTTCGAAGCTGTTCAACTACCGAGGCGCAGCGAACCACCTGCTTCACTCCCGCTGCTCGTTCGCCTGACGCCGTTCGACGCCTCGGTCGACTGAACCACCGAGGCTTCTCAACCGGCTATGGGAGGCGACTTGGTTGCCGCCCGTGCCTTCCTCGTCAGACAGCGGCCGAGCCTCGCCCTGAACACTTGATTCTGCTATAACTCCAGCCCTGCTCTCACTCGGGCTAACTCAGATACCGTGGGCTCGTTCTGGGTGCCTTACCTCTCCCCTCTCCACGCCCTGGACTCCCGTGACTGCCGTGAACCTGACGCCCCTTCTCCTCCTGCGCCTACCACGTCTACACCACTTCAAGGACGAAGCTGTGCTGCTCGTCATTGCCACTTAAAGGACGAGACGCCCCGAAGAGGAAGAAACCGTGCAACAGGTCATTGCTGAGTCCGGCGTGCTGAAGCCTTCGTGTTGGAGACTTCAGATTGTGAGGCCTGTTTTGGGGTTTTCTTACTTTACTTAAAGTAAATTGGTGTCTAACCATTTATCTTGTTGTTTGTTATCCCTTCCGATTACAGCACCCAACTCTGGAACCTTGAAAATCAGGCCTTTCAAAGAGTCAAGGAGGCCTTGTCCCGTCCACCGGTCCTCGCTAACTTCGACTCTGCCCTGCCGACCGTCTTGCAGACAGACGCCTCGCGTCTATACGGCCTACGATATGCCCTCCTGCAAGATCACGGTGGAGGACAGTTCCGGCTCGTCCAGTGTGGCTCACGCTTCTTGACGGATTCCGAGACACGCTACGCCACCATTGACTTAGAGCTGCTGGCTGTAGTGTGGGCCATGGGAAAGTGCCGGTTCTACCTTACTGGCCTCCAGCACTTCGATCTCATTACGGACCACCGCCCACTGGTCCCCATCCTCAACAGTTACTCGGTGGATGCCATTGACAACCCGCGATTGCAGCGTTTGAAGGAGAAGATCTCGGCGTTCCTTTTCACCGCAGTGTGGCGCCCAGGCAAGGAACTCTGCATCCCCGACGCCCTCTCCCGGGCTCCTGTGACCAACCCGACGCAGGAGGACAACGTACTGGACGCTGAGACCAGCTTCTCCGTCAGGAGTATCGTCACCCTGCGGGCAGTCGAGTCTCTCGCCACTACAGAGGTCCCCGTGTCTCCAGAGACGACCCCTGACAGTGACATGGCGTTGGAGGAACTTCGACGTGCGGCTCGTGATGACACTGTATACGCGGAACTTCTTCAGTGCGTGGGGAAGGCTTTCCCCGGGACCGGTACGCACTCCCTAACACCCTGCGCCCGTTCTGGAAACTGCGGGAGGACCTCTACTGCGAGGAGGACCTTGTCTTGTACGGCGCTCGGGTGGTAGTTCCGGCTGCTCTACACCGTCGCGTCTTGGCCCGCCTCCACACGACAGCCACCGCGGAGCAGAGGCCACGAAGCGCCGAGCGCGACAGGTGGTGTATTGGCCCGGCATCGACGCAGACATGTAGAACACGGTCCGGGCCTGTGAGTCGTGCCAAGTGATGCAGCCAAGCCAGCAGCAAGAGCCCCTGCGCTGCAACGACAACCCCACCAGGTCCTTCGAGTCGGTGTCGGCCGACTTCTTCTCTGTTGCGGGGAAGTCTTTCCTCGTGATCGCCGATCGACTGTCTGGCGCCACCATCCGCCACTTCCGGCACTTCTTCCGCGACCTGGGTGTTCCAGTTCGCCTATGCACGGATGGTGGCACGCAGTTTGCCAGCCAGGAGTTTGCTGCGTTCCTGGAGCGTTGGGGCGTCCGCCACGACATGTCGACGCCTCACTACCCGCAGTCCAACGGCCACGCGGAATCCACGGTGGAATCCGTAAAGCATCTCATCCAGAAGGTAGCCCCCTCAGGAAGCCTGGACTGCGAGGCGTTTGACAAGGGCCTCCTCGAACTTACGAATACTCCTAACCACACCGGCCGCTCCCCAGCCCAGACCTTATATGGTCACCCTCTCCGCTCCTGCGTTCCCGCGCACGCCAAGGCTTTCCAGAAACAGTGGCAGGCGAGGGCGGAGAGCTGTGACCGTCGGGCTGCCTCCCGTCTCCGAGATGCCACAGCTCGATATGACGCTCACGCCCGACCCTCCCACCGATGGCTCTCAAGGATGTAGTTCGTGTCCAGGACCCGACTACAAAGCGCTGGGACCGGGTCGGCACATTCATGGGCATCGGCAGATCCCGTGACTACCTCATCAGGATGCCCAGCGGCCGCATTTGGTGGAGGAATCGCCGCTTCCTCCGTCCTACAGCGCCCCCTCCCTGTGATTCTCAGCCGGACTCAGAACCGCCTCGGCACGCTACGCCCCGTCGTTCGGACCGACTCAAGGCCAAGAGGAACGCTCAAGACACGCCGTGCTGTGAGCGTGAAGGGGGGAGGGAGATGTAGGATAGTCGAGTCTACCCTGTTTCATGTAAGGAGACAATGTTACGCTAGTTAGTGCCTAAGCGGCAACTCTTAGTTTCTCGCGTCGCCTCGGGCACGCCAGTGGGCCGGGCGTCTCCCCTCTGTAGGGACGCATATACTGTTCTGCCTTTGTTCACTCTCCAAGTAAAGGACCTACAGTTGTTCCTCGTATCTGTACCCTTCCCCACACCTGCAAGGACCTAGACAACGAGACAAGCACAGTCAAAAGAAGGCTGTTCCAGAGTTTGACAGCGAAAGGGTTGGAAGAATAAAAATGCTGGTTAACTCTTGTATAATGGATCTGAACAGTATAGGGATGAGGTAGAGTAAAAAGTCATGTGTATGGTACTGCAGGCAGGGGAAAGCATGCAGTTAACAAATTGGGAGAGTAGTCAGCATGGGTATTAGTATACCCAGGCTTTCCTTTGAACTCGCCGTAGAGACACCATCGTATTTTTGGGATTCCTTTACCAACCTTTCTTCTGAGTAGCGGAGAAGGTCCCGTGAAAAGACGATACCCCAGTATTGGTTCATGGTGGCATGCGGAGAACAAGTCACTGATGCACCAAGAATAAAAATAAGTGTACGAAACTGATAAACCTAGTGAGGTTCCGTCTCCTTGCGGTACGACCTTGGACTCACGGCCAAGTCTTGAACAGAGAAAGATGAACTTTGAATAAGTTGAGGTCGTTAATCTAACGGCTATCTAGACACCTAATTACGATGTACTTTCATAGGATACCGGATCATATAATCCAGGCGGAACTTAACCCTAGATGGCTCGGAAACTCCCACGTTTACGAGTACTACTCCGCTTGCCTGTGGGAGCCATGAGGGACCTTCTGTTGGGTCCTCTCTCATGGCTCTGTTCGTGGCAATGAGGAGGCCGATGAAGTGGCGCAGGCTGCTGCTTCCTGTCCTCCCCTACCGTGTCCTCTCCCCTACAGGGACTGGTACCCCGCCGCTCGGTCCGCACTCCAGAGTGTTTGGTAACACAGGTGTGAGGACCTGATTGCCTCGATCAGCATGGGAAGGATCACGATCAGGGCTGTGCGTCCATAGTCGCATTCCCACATCAGGTATCGAAAAAAAGGAGACAGTTGTGATCCGCCTCAAGACACTCGCTACACACATGGTTTCCTTATGTTCCGGGGTGTTCAGCCTTACTGTAATGACTGTTTGGCTTTCTGACTGTTCGGCACTTGCTTGTCAGGTGTCCCAATCTGGTGGACCTGCGAGAGCAGTATCTTTTCCTGTGTCGGGTTGGAGATGGTGGTTTCTCTCTCTCCCTGGTGCTGTGTGAGAATGCATTCTCCCCGAGATATGATGTAATGGGCTACCTACAGGAGGATGGTGTCCTCCATCTTCTGCTAGCTTACTGCAAATTGTGCTTACTTTAATAAATTTTACATAATTTTTATTATGCATTTTTAACTTATATATAAAGGTATAATTTTATATCAGGTATTATATTTGGCGTCATATGAACACAACAGTTGCGTCGCCATGATTGGATAACCCAATCAATCAATCAACCGCAGACCTTTATGTCGCACGGACTTGTCATGGGTAAAGTCACGGGACGTCAGGGCCTTCCCAGTAGTATCACCAGAAGCTGTGAAAAGCTCCAGGGTGGTAATGAGAGACGCGCGAAGATCAGGGAGAGAGGCATGCTGAAAAAAAGAGTAATTGCATGCTCATTCACCCCTAAAGAACCAAATTCACTTTCATGACCCCCCCCCCCCCCCATCCTCACGGAGCCGGAAAGTTAAAGGCAATACCACACCCAACAGCCCCAAGGGTAGGTGGGAAGTTTACGCGGTCACTGCCAGATTTTTAGCGGCGGCCGCTAGACCGTTGCGGTCCTCCACCTGACAGTGTCCGCTTGACCCTAGCCAACACATTACTTGGTGGTTGATCCAGCAGGGTCACATTCAACCACCCGTCATATTCCAACCGTGCTAAGAGTATACGAGACGCCATGCACGGCAAACATGTGGGAAGGCACGCGCTCTGCCCTAGGAGGTAAAAGGGCAGGCTCATACGACTTCGCCGGTAAGCCTCCTCTACTGGTGATGAAAAGGGAGCTCTTGGTCTATGCGGTCGACGGACACCAAACTCAATCGAATTAGGCAGGCTGCCAGGATAGGTGGTGCCGGTGACCCTGCTTCAAGCCTTGCAAAAAGTGGATTTCTTTTCGACGGGCGAATACTTTGGGGGATCGTCAAGGATCTTCTGTCAATTCGGCAATTATGTACGGACTTCCTTGAATTCCTAAGACGTTGTGTATACTGGTAAAGAGATATTCCACGCCAAGTTTCATTTCAATTGCTTTATAACATACTGGAAAAATCGCATTTTTTTCTTCTTCGAAAAAAGTACATGCTATGAAACTTTGTTATGCTTGAGACAATACCAAATAAACCTTTTGAATTCTTAAAAGTAAAATTTAACACATTTAAAATTTTACTTTATAGTGTAGCATATTTTTAAATTTGTTATATTTGAAGATATATTGCTATGTTGCCTTAACTAAAACATATTTCTTATACCAAAAACCGTTAATTTATCTTTGATTTGAATGCAAAAAATTCTATCAAAATCGGTAAAACGGTTAAAGAGTTATATCGAAAATAAATATGTGGGGAACCGATATATCGGCCATTTGAACATAGACGACGACTCTCCTCTCCGCTCTGGCCATTTAACTCCGCTCCGGTGATTTATAACGCCTCCGCTCCGGACTGGTACCTGGTCACCCCTTTTGCAAGATAATATTCGCTAGAAGGCAAGGGTCTCAGGAGGCACCACCTCTTTCAATGTTGCCAGGTTTGTTACTGCGACTACAGTGAGTGCGTCACGTTCCTCTCTCATTTTCGCCATCCGCCCTCGTATACGCTGGCTTCCTTTTATTAGGCTTCTCGTATGACACTTTGTTAAGCACATGTGGAAGTCGACAAAAAAAATAAGGCAGAATAAGCAAAACTTAGCAGGATACGGACTAGTCTTCCCCATGGTACTGTTATGCACATGTGTGAGTCGGGAGAAAAAAAGTAAGGAAGAATAAACAAAATTTGGCTGGTGACGAACACAAAGACACTCGCTCTCCCTCTCTTTGACATACTGACAGACACGTCAGACAGTGAGACAAGTGGCCGTACCGAGGGGTAGAGTTGCCAGATGTCTCAATAAGACAGTGAATACCATATGCAAATATTTAGACGTCTATTACTGAAAAAAAAAATATATATATATATATATATATATATATAGATATATATATATATAGATATAACTATATATATATATATATATATATATAAAAGCATCAAAAAAGCCCGCCAGGCGCTGCTCCAGCAAAAGTAACTAGAAGAGGAGGTAAAAAAGGAGGAAGTACGGACAAAGGAAGGCTGTTCCACATTTTACCAGTGGAAGGTATAAAAGTATGAAGGTGTTGATTAACTCTTGTATTCGGGATTAAGACAGTTGGGGGGGGGAGAAGAGTAGAAAAGTTGGGGGGGGGAGGGGTAAGAGTAGAAAGTCGAGTGAAGCGGGGTCACGGGAGGGTGGGGGTATGTAGTTAACAAGTTCAGAAGAGCAGTCACCATGGAAATATCGGTAGAAGATAGAAAGAGATGCAACATTGTTGCGGAATTTAAGAGGTAGGATTTTGCCAGTATGAGGAGAGGAGTTGTTGAGACGAAAAGCCTTAGACTTCACTTTGTCCAAAAGGGCTGTGTGTGTGGATCCCCCCAACACGTGAGATGCATACCCCATATAAAGGCGGACAAGGCCCTTGTATATGGACAGCATCTGTGCGGGGAAAATGAACTGGCGGAGACGATACAGAACGCCCAACCTCGAGAAAATTGATTTAGTGAGAGAAGAGGTGCGAAGTTTCTAGTTAAGATTGTGAGTTAAGGATATACCGGGGATGTTTAGTGTAGAAGAACGTGACAGCCGAGTGTTGTCGAAGAATAAGGAGCAAAATCCAGATTTCGTATCCTTCATTTTTGGAGAAGAGCAGTTCGCAACAGTAGGCCTCGATGCGTTCAACATACGCAATGTATTTTAGGGAATTACTAGAAAGGAAGACGTGGTCGTGGACAATGGACAGTGGAGAAGAGGTACGGAACTACGCCCTGAGTTCATCGTTGCACTGCAGCTCCACCAACTCCATCTGCAGGAGGGCAGGAGCGTCGTCCTCAGGGAAGTCAAAGTGGGCGATGAACAGCTTGGCGTTCGCAGCCAATGGCCTGACTCCTGCAAAACGGGAGCCAAGTTCCTCCCACAGAGAAGCGATGACACTAACGCAAGTAAGTGTCCAGGTCCATCTCACTGGGGCCACAAACAGCAAGGCAAGGAAAATATAGAAACATCAGACAACGTGCATGTCTGTCACGACCTCACATCCTAATGTACTGGTACACTACCCAGGAATTTCCTGTAAAATGGGGGGCTTCCACTTCGCTGCCATTTAAGACAGCCAATGGTATTCGCCAGGGAGGGATCCTGTCTACATATCTGTACAACGTCTACACAGATGATCTCACTTCCGCTCTGCGTGACACAGCCACAGGCTGCCACTTACATGATAAGTGCATCAACTCGCCGAGCTATGCTGATGATATGGTACTGATGGCGCCCACAGTGGAGGCTCTGCAGGACCTTATTGGAGTGTGTCAGGCATATGCTGCCACGCACGATATTGTCTACAACACCACTAAGACAGAGTGCATGGTAGTGCCGCCGCCACACTCCAGGGTAGACTACAGACATCAGCGTGGCTAAGTGGGAGTGCACCTACAATTGTGGATAAATTCACATACCTGGGCCATGTCCTCAACAGGGAACGGACTGATGATGATGACATCAAGAAGCAGACCACCAAGCTTACAGTCATCGGCAACACGCTGCTGAGAAAATTCTCCTTCTGCAGCACGGAGGTGAAGTTGGAGTTATTCAGGAGCCACTGCTACTCTCTACTGGAACTCGCTGTGGTCGTGGTACAGGGCTACCTCCATGAACCGTCTTAGGGTCTATCATAACGACATCCTCAAGCGGCTTCTGGGGCTTCCTAGATGGACTAGCTCATCCTTGTCCTTTACCGAGCACGGGATGAACTGTCTGGCTGTACTGCGTCGCCACGCCGCGTACAGTATAAGGAGTAAAGTGGAACAATCTGGGAACTCCATCATCACCTCCGTCAGACAGAGCTCGGTCTAAAATAGACTAGATAAATTCATGGACAGCGATATTAGGTGGGGTTAGATACACGGGAGCTTAGGGTCAAAGGAGCTGCCTTGTACAGGCCTACCGGCCTCTTGTAGACTCCTGCGTTCTTATGTTCTTATGTTCTTATGTATGTGGATCTATGCGGCGGGAGTGGCTGGGCCTTCTGTACGTGTAGATTGTGCATAAGTGTGCCGTGCACACGTATATATAATAATAAGGTATCAGTTAGTTAAGCGTTATGTATCTCCTTCGATCACGTTCGTTTTTTTGTCCTGTTTTTATATATGCCGCTAGGGGAAATATAACTATTATTATTATTATTATTATTATTATTATTATTATTATTATTATAATTATAATTATAATTATAATTATTATTATTATTATTATTATTATTATAATTATTATTATTATTATTATTTTTTATTTTATTTTTATTTTTATTATTATTATTATTATTATTTTTATTTTTATTATTATTATTATTGTCTTATCCTTGCAACTTCACACTGAGGGCTTGCAGATGCGCAGTGATATCCATGAGTAGGGTCAGGCAAGCAAGTCATTGCGGGTCAGAGCGATCAGCGTGGGAAAGACCCCGCTGATGGAGGAAAGTGGCAATGTCCTATTGCTGGGGTTTTGCTCGCCATATTGCAATGAAAATGCCTTGCAGAATGGCGAGCCAGACAATAGGCCTTCAAGGGGCGGATATGGCACGCGGGCCGGAGGTTGCTTAGTCCGCCTCGACCAAGATGAGATAGATCATGAACAGGGCTGTGCGTCCATGGTCGTTCTTCCACTTCAGAAGTAACGAGACAAGTCTGACCCGCCTCAGGAAGGTTCAAACTCGCTACACACATGGTTCCTTATGTCCCAGGGAGTTCAGCCATATTGTGATGACTGTTTGGTCACTGACTGTTCGGCACTTGCTGGTCGAGTGCCTTAGTTTCGGGGACCTGCGAAAGCAGTACCTTTCTCGGTGACGGGGTGGAGATGGGAGTTTATTTCTCCCCCTGGTGTTCGCCCTGGGAGATGAGGTCATCGATTACATACACGACGTTGGTATCATCTATCTCCTGTAGCCCTGCTGTTACTGGGTGTCAATGCTTTAAAATTTTAAGATTTTTATTATGCATTTATAACTTTTATAATAATTTTGTGATTATAACCCTGATCTTCCCCCTTCCGAGGCTAGGCGTTCTAAATTGTGTGCCGTGTTTTTGTCCTTACACATGATATCAATATATAGAGGATATATACGCCCTTAGATAGAGTAGTATATATTTAATGTGTTGGGGAACGGAATTGGACACACAGTCCTTTTGGATATAATACAGTCTAAGACGTTTCGTCTTATTAACTCACCTCTTCATACTGGTTGTTATCTGCCTCTTACATTCAACCACATGTTGTTTATCCTCTGTCGATATGTTCATGGTAACTGTTCTGAAACTTCCCAAGTGCATGTCTCCACCCCTTCCGTGGCCCTTCTACACGCACCCTTTTACCCTACCCCATCCTTATGCGATCCAAATCCTTTAAGCAAGAGTTACCTAGCACCCTCATTCTATCTTTCGAACTGCTGATAAACTATGGAGAAACCTTCCTTGATCATCTTATTTAGATCTTAAAAGTTTTCCGGAGATAAATTTGAAGACAACCGTCAGAAATTTGGCCCTCTCTTTCGGTGACTCTCGGTGTCATCTCTTAACGGTGGCAGCACTTTAGCACCTTATTTGTCTTTTTTTTGTGTGTGTGTTTGAACCTCCTTTGTTCGAGTAAAAAATAATATAAGTAATATTACTGCTACTCGTGCTCTTACTACTACTACTGCAACTACTACTACTACTACTACTACTACTACTACTACTATTACTGCTGCTACTAGTAGGAATAGTAGTTATAGTAGTAGCAGTAGTAATAGTAGTAATAGTAGTAGCAGTAGTAGTAATAATAGTAGTAGAGGTAGAAGGAGGAGGATTAAAAGGAGGAGGAGAATGAGAAGTAGGAGAGGGATAATTTTAGACCCTTCTTTTCTTGTATTAAATCAACTCTTTTATCACTCATTAATTACTCCATAAATGATCTCACCGTCTCGTATCCCTGGTAGCGTGATCCGGCTTAAGTTGTTATTGGAGACTGGAGTTCGGGGATAAGCAAGGGAAAAAGAAAATATACATTTATTTAAAATTAAATGAAAGTAATTGCCTTACGCAATATTCTATGCTCAGACGATCATAACACTGGCATATTCAGCAATGGATGCAACATATGACAAACGACATGTCTTAAACATAATACTACAATATGTGCTCAGTTGTTGCCAATAATAATAAAACTCGTCGTTCCACAAGCAGTGGTTTGTATCTCTCTGCTTACATCACAATCATTATGTACTCTTCACAAAATCCTACTACACATTCCTATAGTATAATCTACTACAAGTCACGGAAGCACCAAATACCACACCCAGTGGTTTTACCTTTGCTTTACATCGCAAACAAATAATCACAATCCTGTCCCACTCACAATCCTACTTCACATCTCCTACATTATAATCTCCAGGACAATACAGTCGGCTTCCCTTAGATTCTCGAATTTCTACTCACGATTAAGATCACAACAGCCATCCTCGGCTGAGTGAGTAGCAGGTCTGCTTGAGGCGAGAACCAAGCTCGGTCTACCCATACCACTGATTTCTAGGCCACATTTTTCTTTGCTTTAGGCGGACTTACATCCTTGACACGCCCTTAATTTTCTACATAACCAATGGCCAATACTTCCTGTCACACCCATCTGCTCGCTCATTATGTTGTATTGTTTTACTTCTCCTGCTATTCGTGAGTCAGTCTTAAGACACTCCCTCAGTGATTTTTCTGTTAAATTATTGGCTCATAACATGTCGCCACGACTGACGTCACAGGTCAGAGTCTTTTCAATGGTTGTTCACACTTTCTGACCACGCCTACTGGGTATCTGTTTTCTGTATCTGAGTCTGGGTATCTGTTTTCCTTTACCCTCGTTGTTTCCCTCTTTGGTACTTGAGATGCTTACACTGTATATATGTCACTTTTTTGTTAGTGTTTGTCCTGTCAGATGTCTACACAGTTGTATACCTGCCTTTCCTCTCTGGGTATCTGTTTTCCTTTACCCTCGTTGTTTCCCTCTTGTACTTGAGATGTTTACACTTATATATATGTCACCCTTTTTGTTAGTGTTTGTCCTGTCAGATGTTTACACAGTTGTATATCTCACTTCTGTTTCCTCGTCTTCTGGTGATTCCTGTAGATGAAGTCAGTGAATAAGAGGCTGTCATGTACTCACTACCCGTCAAGCTGATATGTCTGTACATGGCTGTGTGTGTTACAAAGACATGGTGTTTTGTAAGTATGTGTGACTGGTACATCCAGATTCAAAGAAGCAGTAAAATGTGTGCTTGTATAGACTATGTGAAGAGCCATCTGTTGTGTGATCAAGTAAGAGCAGCAGGCCTATTCCAGAATATGTGAATGTTCCATACTGAAAAGTTCGTGAAGAGTTCGATTCCTCCATCAAGGTTTCTGTGTGGGATCCTACATCGTGCAAAGCCGTTGTCCTGGACAGAATAAGCGTGCCCTATATAGAGCTAAAATCAAGAACTGCAAGGCACAAAGACCTGGAGGCCGAACCTAGGCTGAACAACTGTTTGTCTCACATAATGGTTGAGTTAGGATGTTTGCAGGGTTGAGCAGACTCACCTTAAATCTTGTATACCTGGTCTCATGTGTCTTAACAAGCAAGTCACAACAGTGCTTGTAGGTTTTTCTCTAATGCCAAAGTCAGAAATTAGCGCAACTTGGTTCAATACATCTACAGCTGAATATAGCCTATTAAAGCAGATTGTGGCATGCATTACTTAACGATGCTGCGGTTTCCATAATAAACATTTAACTATAAAATTTTCTATCATTAATGACCTATTTTTCCATGAAGAGCATCAACTTGAGCCTGAGGTCGCGGTACCAAATTAAGATATTAGACAAGGATCCTTAAAAATATATATTTCTTCTTTTTTTATAACTCATAGAAGCATGCAGCTTGTTTTGATGGGTTGACCATCATAGCTTCAAAACTTTTCTTAGGATGATGCAACAATGAACGCAAGTCTTTCAAAATTAAAGAGTGTGTATTTCAATTTAGCTGGATACCAGGTGACATTTGAATAACATTCAAGTAACGAAGCAGTAAAACTGTGCTTATATAATGCAGCTAATATATCTTCTGTGAGGCTACGTACTATAGTCTCTGTCTGTGAGGACTATAATATAGAGAGTATGTTGGTGAAACTTTGGCCAGCACGTGTTGGGGACTCGTTATGTTATTGAGTCGTACAACGAAAGAGTCATCCATGTGAGGTTTATTTCGTCATATTGCTCATTGCATTTTCATCCTACTTATTCGCTGTTTATATCGTAGGTTTTAACATTACATTAGGGTAACTCTTGTACCGTCGAAGAGCGAAGGCTTTATCTATGCCGAGGTGGCTCTGAAAGTTTGGGAGTAGATGAGAAGGTAGGCTCAGCATCAGCTTGTTTATTGCTGCCGTAGAACGAACATTATTTAATGTGTCATGAGTAGCAGTCACCTCCATGACACGAGTTATCATTTCGGTATAATTCTTCAGCGACTTCAGGGTTGAGTAATGCAAAACATAGATCAGTGTCTGTAGAGACTTAAAGGGTATTCGCTCAACTGCTGGACATTGCTACATCGATGCAGTCTTCATGAAGGACTTTACCCCTTATCTGTGAGGATCGCTTGAAACTTACATTAGTCCTGAGGTCTCTAGTTTTAGCTTATTTGTCTCTGGCCCTTAAGCCTGCGCTTAAGTGAGAACCTATTACCACTGGGGACACAGGCAAGTATCTAATGTCTATTAAGAGTTGCTATCGGAAAACCCATTTATCCATCAGTCTGATAGGGAAGATGAACAGGAAAAGCATCTGCAGGCTGGGCCTATGAATTTTAGAGTAAAAGAGTCGACATTAAGATGGTACAGCAGCCACAGAAGCTAGCGGGAGTAGACTGGCATGTAGGAGACTGGGAGCAAGCTAATGTTTATAGCAGAACGAGAACCCTGAGGACAAATGACAGGAACAGGGACGGAGGAAACCAGAACTGTAGCTGTAGGACAGAGGAGAATCAGTGGAACTAATCCTGGGAATGCAGCATTAAGAGAGAAGGGAGACATTAGTAGCATCAGGGAGGAGGGGCTAAGAAGCTAAGGAGGATAAAGTCACGGTGAATATGCGCGATGGAGATGCAGTGTTGGGAAAAAGTGCTAGTGAATATCATGACTTGAATAAGTGCGAAAAGTTATGGTTATTCCAGCAACAACTGAAAAGTAAAGCTGGATAGTATCTTGCAGAAGAAAAATTGTTGCACATACAATTGATAGGAGGCGTGAATCAAACAGGAGAGACGCCTGAGAGGAGGAGGACAGGTCAAAAGAAGAAGAAGAAGAATGTTTAAGAGCTTATATTATGCGTTCCAGATGGTGGCGCGAAACCTGGACCTGGTCTGGGCGAAGCTAACGCCTGGTTCCGGGTTTTAGGCTCAATGGAAAACGCATTGATGAGACCCCAGAGGGGGAAAATCGCCCGGACCAGTGACCACCGGTTGCAGACCTGTCCAAGAAATGAGAGTGCATCAGCACCCTCAGCGGTCCATTCTCCAGACTGATCAACGTACGTACCACAAAATAAACAAAACCTGTGATTCCTCTCGCAGTTCACAGTACCATCACTGACACCAACCCCAATGACTTCCTCAAGCCGTGCCCTCTTTCTTATCGTTATATTTTTACATACCCTTGAAGCTCTGGAAACTCACCTCACCTCCACGGAAATTAGGACCATCATCAGCTCAGCCTTACGCCAGGGCTGGATACAGCTCAGTTTACACAATAACATACACAGTTTGAATATCAAATATATGTTAATTATTTCTGGGAGAACACACATATTTTCAACAGTTGAGATGTTTCTACTGATGTTACTGATGTCTGACACATTATAACACAGAGCTGGAACATTCTAAGATAACTGTGACGAGCTGTTATCGAACACTGACGGAACATCGTCCTTGCTCCTGCAAACATTATTTCAACAGTTGAGATGTTTCTATCTGATGTTACTGATGTCTGATATTATAACACAGAGCTGAACACATAAGTGTCACCGATAACTATGCTTGACGACTGTTGTTTTGGGGCGTTATTCACGGCGGGAACGTGATTCCGTCCGCCAAAATTGCATTTTTGCAAGAAAGACACCCACACACCCACACCCCACACCCACACACACACGCATTCACTACAAATAGATAACACACATTGGAACACACACACACACACACACACACACACACACACACACACACACACACACACACACACACACCCACAAATAAATGACAACAACACACATTGCTACACACAACACACACACACACACACACACACACACACACACACACACACACACATTTCTGCCCGAAATCGTGCCAAACACTATTCACACACACACACACACACACACACACACATAGAAAATGTCAAAACCTTCCTTTTCTGCCCTCGCCTTTGTGACTTCTGGCATCTAGCCAATTATCTCCAACTTCCAAGGCCATAAACATCGGCCTCCCTCCACCTGACGGCAACACTGTCTCATCTATCTCTAAGGCTGGCACTCTGCGCTCATCAGGGCTGCACTCCACCTCTGGTCGATTCTGGGGTCTCCTACCATCCCCTCTGACCTCTTATGCCTGTTATAGATTCTTCAACAATGCACTGTTGATGCCCTCATCGCTGGAAGTCCCTCAGAAGGATGACCTGATGGAGTGCCTCCTATTGTCCTTAAAAACTGTGCCTGTGCTGTCACCCTGCCTGGTCAAACTCTTTCGCCTCTGCCTGTCAACATCTACCTTTCCTTCTTGCTGGAAGTATGCCTTCACACAGCCTGTACCTAAGAAGGGTGACTGCTCCAATCCTCAAACTACCGTCCTATTGCTTACTTTCTTGTTCATCTAAAGCTTTTGAATCAATCATAACCGGAAGATTCAAAAGCACCTTTCCACTTCTGACCTTCTATCTGATCGCCAGTATGGTTCCGCAAGGGCGTTCTACTGGTGATCTCCCAGCCTTCTTAACTGACTCTTTGGTCATCCTCTAGCCGTTTCGGTGAAACTTTTGCTATTGCGCTGGACATATCAAAGCTTTTGATAGGGTCTGGCACAAATCTTTGCTTTCTAAACCACCCTTCTACGGTTTCTATCCTTCTCTGTACCTTTATCTCCAGTTTCCTTTCTGACCGTTCTATTTCTGCCGTGGTAGACGGTCACTGTTCTTCCCCTAAATCTATTAACAGTGGTGTCCCACAGGGTTCTGTCCTATCTCCCACTCTTTTTCTGTTGTTCATTGATGATCTTCTTTCCAAAACGAACTGTCCTATCCATTCCTACGCCGATGATTCCACTCTGCATCATTCAACTTCTTTAATAGAAGACCCACCCTTCAGGAACTTAACGACTCAAGGCTGGAGGCTGCAGAACGCTTAGCCTCAGACCTTACTACATTATTTCCGATTGGGGCAAGAAGAACCTGGTGTCCTTCAACGCCTCAAAACACAGTTTCTCCACCTATCCACTCGACACAATCTTCCAAACAACTATCCCCTATTCTTTGACAACACCCAGCTATCACCTTCCTCAACACTAAACATCCTCGGTCTATCCTTAACTCAAAATCTCAACTGGAAACTTCATATCTCATCTCTTACTAAATCAGCTTCCTCGAGGCTGGGCGTTCTGTACCGTCTCCGCCAGTTCTTCTCCCCTGCACAGTTGCTGTCCATATACAGGGGCCTTGTCCGCCCTCGTATGGAGTATGCATCTCATGTGGGGGGGCTCCACTCACAGCTCTTCTGGACAGAGTGGAGGCAAAGGCTCTTCGTCTCATCAGCCTCCTCCTCATACTGATAGTCTTCTACCTCTTAAATTCCGCCGCAATGTTGCCTCTCTTTCTATCTTCTATCGATATTTCCACGCTGACTGCTCTTCTGAACTTGCTAACTGCATGCCTCCCCCCCTCCCGCGGCCCCGCTGCACTCGACTTTCTACTCATGCTCATCCCTATACTGTCCAAACCCCTTATGCAAGAGTTAACCAGCATCTTCACTCTTTCATCCCTCACGCTGGTAAACTCTGGAACAATCTTCCTTCATCTGTATTTCCTCCTGCCTACGACTTGAACTCTTTCAAGAGGAGGGTATCAGGACACCTCTCCTTCCGAAACTGACCTATCTTTCGGCCACCTCTTTGGATTCTTTTTAGGAGCAGCGAGTAGCGGGCTTTTTTTTATTAATGTTTACTTTTTTGTGCCCTTGAGCTGTCTCCTTTGCTGTAAAAAAAAAAAAAAAAAAAAATATATATATATATATATATTTAGTAGTTTTTGATGATCACTTACACTAAAAAAAATATTTAATTATGTTGCAAGCGGAAGGGGTGTTTTGGTTGTGGTGGTAGTGGTAGCGGTGCCGTTGCTGGTGGTTGCAACACAGTAGGTGGTGATGGGAGTGTTGGTAGTGGTAGCGGAAGACATGCAAGACTGGTGCTTCAGTATCGTAAAAAGAAAACAAAATATGTTTAAAGGTGCACAGTTTACAAAGTGTGGAAGGTTTCCAAAATTCTCGGAATGACAAGACAAGAGAACAGAACGGAGGAGTGGAGGGTACTTTTCAAAGGATAAGAGAAAACAAAGGTTTGAGAGAGAGAGAGAGAGAGAGAGAGAGAGAGAGAGAGAGAGAGAGAGAGAGAGAGAGAGAGAGAGAGAGAGAGATTTACATATAAATTCAGATCACACAGACGTTTTTCATAAGACTAGGTTGTCTGGTTTTGAACCTAATTAAATTTTAATGAATCAAATGTCACCAAAACGTTGCATTTCTACTATAGTAAGTAATAAATTAAAGAAATAGTCGATCGATCTTGTTTTTAAGGTACTGTTCTATGGCGAAATATGTAGAATTTTTTTATGAATTTATATTTTTCTTCCTACTTTGAATTTGATCAATCTACCATCAAAAAAGTTTTATGCGCATCAAATATGTACTTTTAGTTTAGAGACAGTATATCGGAGAACGCGTTGCTCGACATTTTAATGCCCATCAATTCATCTTTTTATTGCGATTTGAATGGATTTTCAGTATTTTTTTCCACTTCAGCCTTCCTCTTCTTCCCCTCTTTGGCACGAAGATCAAGATGGCCTCTTTATTTTCGGTTAGGATACAAGCCTTGACCTTCTTCCTTCCCTTGCCTGGCTTCATCCCAATCAAGAAAAAAAAAAAAATCATTATAATCATACAAATAATCCCAGCCATTTTTTTTTCACTAACACTGCATAGATAAGTCATAAGGCTTGAAGATAGTTTGGTTTTCCGTGGTAACCACAAATTCGCATAAATTCGATCTTGTAATACACCTCAACTTCAGCATACAAAAAAACACATTTGGGTATGGTTTTATATCTTAATATCACTTCGGCACTTAATTTGAGCCTCAATACGCACATACACATGTACTTGGAGGCATTAAATAACGTTTAATATTTTTTTATGAATTATCCAAAAATTCACAACACGAATTCACCCCATGCGAATTCACCCCGACGCCATTATTTTTTCTTTGAACCCAAACATCGGACCAACTTCACTGTCCTATCAAACTCATACGCTGATGACTCCACTCTGCATTATTCAACTTCTTTCGATAGAAGACCATCCCAACAGGAAGTATATGACGCCAGACTGGAGCCTGCAGAACGCTTAGCCGCAGACCTTGCTATTATTTCCGATTGGGGTAGAAGGAACCTTGTGTCCTTCAATGCCTCAAAAACTCAATTTCTCCACCTATCAACTCGACACAATCTTCCAAACACCTATCCCCTGTTCTTCGACAACACTCAGCTGTCACCTTCTTCAACAGTAAATATCCTCAGTCTATCCTTAACTCAAAATCTTAACTGGAAACTTCACATCTCCTCTCTCACTAAATCAGCTTCCTCGAGGTTTGGCGTTCTGTATCGTCTCCGCCAGTTCTTCTCCCTCGCACAGTTGCTATCCATATACAGGGGCCTTATCCGCCCTCGTATGGAGTATGCATCTCACGTGTGGGGGGGCTCCACTCACACAGCTCTATTGGACAGAGTGGAGTCTAAGGTTCTTCGTCGCATCAGCTCTCCTCCTCTTACTGATAGTCTTCTGCCTCTTAAATTCCGTCGCGACGTTGTCTCTCTATCTTCTATCGATATTTTCACCCTGACTGCTCTTCTGAACTTGCTAACTGCATGCCCCCCTTCCCCCCCCCCTCCTGCGGCCTCGCCTCACACGACTTTCTAATCGAGCTCAACCCCATACTGTCCAAACCCCTTATGCAAGAGTTAATCAGCATCTTCACTCTTTCATCCCTCACCCTGGTAAACTCTGGAACAATCTTCCTTTATCTGTATTTCCTCCTGTCTACGACTTGAACTCTTTCAAGAGGAGGGTATCAGGACACCTCTCCTCCCGAAATTGACCTCTCTTTTTGGCCACTACTCTGTACTCTATTCAGGAGCAGTAAGTAGTGGGCTTTTTTTATTATTGTTTTCTTTTTTCTCACGCCCTTGAACTGCTTCCTTTTCTGTAAAAAAAAAAAAGAGTGCTTCCAGGTTTAGCAGGCGGCGTGGGTCATTTTTTTTGTCAGTGATTTTTGTGTTTTCCTCTGGCATGTTTCGGGTCACTTCGGTTCTGTATTTGGTAGTGTAGTCTTGTTTTATTGCTCCGTTTTGTAGATGGCAGGTGAGTCGTCTTGACAGCGTGGTCATCCCGACGTATTTTTGAGGTCCATAGCCCTCAATAGCACAGTTGTGTTCGTAGATGACGTGGCTTTGCTGCAGGTGTCGTAGTGTTGGCTTTGTGTTGTTTCTAATGAGTAGTGGCGATGTTTTCATACTCCTGTAGTAGATTGTAAGTTGTAGCTTCTTTGTCGGATCTTTAGGGGTGACGTTGTTCTGAATTATGTTTCTTATGGTTTGCTTTTCCGTTTTGTATGCTAGGGACATGTGGCATTTATAGTAGAGGTTGATGTTACTTTCCTTGGTGGTGTTGTTTGATGGCTGGCCGTGCTATTTTTTCACTTTACGGTTTACTGCGGCGTTGATGTCGTTGCTGCTGTATCCGTTGTTTACGAGGACTTGTGTAATCCTTTCCAATTCTTCATGGGCAATGAGTTAGTGCCCGTCTGGTGTACGCGTTGATTGTGGAGTTGATGTATCTTTGATGGCATTTGCTATTGCTGTTTAAACAGAGGCCTTTGTTAGTTTCTTTGATGTAAACTGTTGTGGTGAAGCCGGATTCTTGTGCAGAGACCAGGATGTCAAGGAAGGGGAGGCGGCCTTCTTTTGACTCCTCGTATGTGAAGTTGAGTCCTGATGCGTTCTGGAGCTGTTCTTTGAGTGACGAGAGCTAGTTGGCATCTTTGATGCAGACAAAAATGCCATCGACGTATCTGCGTAAATGGTGGGGCGTTGTTCTTTGACGGTCGTTGATTCGATGCTTCCCATTAAAAAGTTGGCGAAGAGTACTCTTAGAGGGCTTCCCATTGCAACACCCTCTATTTGACAATACATTTCTCCTCGACACACACACACACACACACACACACACACACACGCGCGCGCGCATTATGTGTGTGTGTGTGTGTGTGTGTATATATATATATATATATATATATATATAGATAGATATATATATATATATATATATATATATAGATATATATATATATATATATATATATATATATATATATTTAGGGTGTGTCATAGGAGGGGAGGTCAGCTAAAACAAATGGCCCATCGCTTTTTTGGTAGATTTTAGAGTATATAAATATAAAATAATTTTGGTTTCAATATTTTGTAACCTTTTGCAAGGTAACTTTTAGAGTGAAATTTTTCGAAAATCTAACGTACAGCTGCATTAGTGCATTACAATTAAACAGTGAACATTGCTTTCTGACTTCATTCTTCAACACGCAACTAAGGAAAGAGAAAACAGACTTCAGAAGGCTCAGGGTGAGATAAAGAAGGCCGATGCTAGGAGTCAAGCTGATTCAGAGTTTAATGATTTCCCCATGGCTGATCCGAGTGCTGACCAGGAGAAAGATGACTTTGTCCCTAACTCAGAAAATAATGATCCCAAACCTTCCAGGGATAAGATTTGAAATAGGAAAGATATCTCGAACATAGCTCTGGCCAGCATGCGACACCACACTGGTCTCAGAGAAAATGTAGAGATAGCAACAGCTGCCTGGATTGACACTGGTTTGATAACACCTGATGACGTTCACCTGGTGATAGATCATAACAAAGTAGCGAGAGCTCAAGGGAAACTTGTCAGTAATCTAGAAGAGGAGTTTGATAAGGGGAGAAGATAAAATGGAATCAATTGTTTGTTCTTTGATGGGAGAAGGGATGACACTAAAGTGTTCATGAAAGTTGGAGATTCTGACAAGTTGTTCCCTGCTATTCATTCACTCCTGACCTCTCCTGAGAGACAGACGTGACCTCCCCGCTACGGCCACCACAGCTTAACTTACCCGTGCTACACGCCTTGTCAACCCTGTGTTTTCGTTGTGCTCCTTGGGTTTGCGTTTGCATTCACGTGTGTTTGTGTGTTCTTGCTTGTGAACTTTGTGTGTTGCCTGTGATTTATCGACACGTGTTTCGTGTGTGTTCGTTTGTGGTTTCTGTGAGTGTGTCTGCCTGTGGTTGCCTCTGTGATTTGTGTTTCCGGTGTTTTTGCGTGTGATTTGGCTGTTTCCGAGTGTTCTACGTGGGTTTCAGAGTGTTTCGAGTGTGTTGTTGTGTTTCCGGTGTTTTTGAGTATGATTTGGCTGTTTCCGAGTGTTCTACGTGGGTTTCAGAGTGTTTCGAGTGTGTTGTTGTGTTTCCGATGTTTTTGCGAGTGACTTCGGGGTGTTGAATCTTGTGCTTATGCTTAAGTTTCTGAGTGTTTCGAGCGTGTTTCGAGTGTGTTGTTGTGTTCCCGAGTGTTTTCACGTGTGATTTGGGTGTGTCGGGTGTTCTTGCGTGAGTTTATCGTGTGTTTCTCGAGTGTTTTTTGCGTTGTGCTTGCCGACACCTCACCCTTTGAATTCCCCTGAGGATTCAATCTGCTCCTCCTCACTACACCCTCTTTAAATCCCCTAGAGGATTAACCCTTCCTACCCCCCTTTCCCTCACCTCACCTAAGCCGCCCGGGCCCCCACCCTAGCTCACCTCACCTTTCTGTTCCTCCTCACTACAAATCCCCTAGAGGATTAGCCCTTCCTACCCCTCACTCACTCCACATATTTCTAAGCTCCCCCCTCGCTCACCTCACCTCACCTATTTACCCGCCTCTTCACCCACCTCACCTCACCTCTTTCCTAACCCTCCTTGATCTCACACACCTCACCTTACCTCCTCTCTTTCCCCCTCTCCACTCACCTCACATCCCTTCCTACTCCTCCTCTCTCTCACTTTACCTCCTTTCCTAAACCCCCTCTCACTCACCTCACCTCCTTTCCTAATCCCCTTTACTCTGTGTTTTTATCTCTTTCATTTCAGGCAATCATTAATCACTTTCAGCTAAGATGGCGCCTAAGAAGTGCAGTACTTGTAACGGTAGCTTCTCAGCTCACTTTTTTACAGGGCGTTGTTGTCTGTCGACTGTGTCTCTTCAGGCAGCATCTCGAGACAAGACTGCAGGAGCAAGAAGAGAAGATGGAAGCAGGTCAGAATAAAATAATAGAGCTTTCTCGCACTGTAGCCTCCTTGCAGGAATTCATCCAGGCTAACGTTGCTGTGGTGCCAAACCCTTCTCCAACCGCCCCCTTGCCCTTAGTGGTACCATCGACACCAGCGGACAACACCACGCAGCGGGAGGGTGGTAGTGGCACCCCCCAAGGTAAATATAGTCTACTGACAGGTAAAATCATCCTCTCTCCCTCGCGCAGGCAAGGTACCAAACTCCGCCAATACCCGTGACGTCAAAGAGTGGTATAGGTAAACTCCGCCCATTTCCCGAGACGCCAGAGTGGTATAGGTCTGGGTCTTGGATGTGGGTGAGCCTCTTCATTCAACGGAGCTCCCCGTTGTCTTGATTTATTTCTGTGTCGAGCAGGTTATTTATTCTTTTCATTGTCTACAGAATTGGTATATAATTTTTTTTGCCTCTTGTCACATGCTGTATGTGTGTAGAGAAGTTCCCCATGCACGTCCTGCAAGTCACTGCACGTCACGGGGTCAAGTCTGAGACTGAGCCGCTGTTAGCTCTGCAACCTCTCCTCCTACCCACGCTCTGACGTCACACGCACCCGCACTCAGAAGCGCAAATTTAGAGCCAGCATTTGGGGGGGACGAGTTTACCTGTCAGTAGACTATATTTACCTTGGGCACCCTCCATGATGGCTTCACCGTCGTGAATGGAGGAGCCAAACCAGCCAGACAAGCAATTTATCCTGTTCATTGCTTCAACAGGTTTGCCATTCTGGAGGAGGAGGACGAGCAGGAGAGCACCTTCCTGGTGGGTGACTTTATGATTCGCCAGCAGGTCGTTGAGTTCTGCGGCAGAGTTCCTCGTCGAAGACGGAACTATTGCTATCCTGGTGCTGGGATCGACGATATAACTGCTGCTCTTGAGGAGATCTCCCCCCAGGCTACTAATGATTCACTGTTTGTTATTCACACAGGTACGAACGACGTCACCACGACCCGGTCTGAGGAACTCCTGGACAAGTACCGTAGGCTCGTCCAGCAGTATAAGTCTAAATCCCCTAACATTTTGATTTCAGGAGTTCTACCACGGACGTGGGTGGAGAGCGACTTCTTCAGTAAGGCCTTCAGCCTCAACAACCGCTTACAGACTCTTTGCAGAGAGCTTGACGTGGAGTTCTTCAACGCCTGGGACAATTTCTACGGACAAAGTGAGCTCTTCCACAGGGACGGAATACACCTGTCTCCCATCGGGGCAGCCAGATTTGGAAGGCTCCTCAACGACGCAGTACGTGACACCCGATCAAAAAACGACTCTCAGCCACGTCCCTCCACCCCGCCCGTGTAAATAGACGCCATGCATCGCAACAAACCCGTAACCGTGATCCCACAAGTACCACCACCTCCATTACCAAGCCTCTAGGTAACTTAAAAATCCTTAGGCTGGATTCATACGAGCCACTTTTTAGTGGTCAGTGGCCGCCACAAAATAATGGTCAAAATAGAACACACACATCTCTATGGGTGCATGCACATGGGCCACTTTTGTATGGTCACCACAAAACAGTGGCGAGTTGTGGCGGGCGGAGCCATATTCCGACCACGCCACTGTGGCCGGCCACAGTGGCCAGGGATAGATAGCATTGTTTCAAATAGCAGCGTGCACACGAGCCACTATCGGTGACCACCACCCTGCCACCCACCGCTTTCCCTCTGTCTTGACACTTGAACACCTGAATTTTAACTGTCATAATGATGTATAAGTATGCATAACTTGTGTTTAGGATATAATGGATAAGCTCTTATATGCTTTCAGAACTAATGTTTCATTTCGTTTCACAGTTTTGCATATTAATTGATTCTGGTATGGATTTATTACTGAATGTGGTACTTTTATTTACCCGGAAGTAGAAAGGGAAAATGTTATGTAACCGCAAAGATTGCTGAATTACGTCAATAAATTACATCTAATGTGACTTAATATTCTTCATGTTCAGTCTTATATTAAAATTACCGCAAGTCTCTCTTCTACTGGCACACACTTCCTCATGTTGATGTCCTGCCGTGTTATACGTGGACCAATTATTGTCATAAGATGATTAAACCTATCCTGTGACCGCCTGAAGTAGTAAAATAATTATCGTGTTCTTTTAGCTCTGTAAATAATGTGTGGAATGCTACACGCAGTAGTCTGTTGCTAAGTATATATGGGGTGAACCCATGGCAGTACTTTCTTCAGCGCTTTTTGCCAAGAGAGCACAGACAGATGCTGCCTCTACGAGATCCATAACGCCACGTATTGACCTCATTAGTGGCTGCCACCGAGTGGCTCGTGTGCATGGTGCGCCTACCCACCACTTTTCGTGGCGACCATTTTTTGTGGTCGCCACTTTTTTTGGCGGCCACTGACCACTAAAAGTGGCTCGTGTGAATCTAGCCTTAGTTTCAATGCGCGTAGCCTAAGAAACAAATTTGATGAACTGATGTCTTGCTCTAACAGAAAATTTTGACATATTGCTATAACCGAAACATTTATGAACACCACAAATATTGATTTAAGTTCCGAATACAACATAGATGGCTACACACTTTTCAACAAAGATCGTGTAAACCGTAGAGGCGGTGGTGTCGCCCATTTTCTCAAAAGCTATTTGCAACCCACTGATAAAACACCAAGAGACAGTAACGTTGAACTTTTGTGCGTGCGAGTAAACATTGCAAAAGTCAATTTAAATCTGGATCTGGATCTGGATAATAATGCGCAGGGCACCTGTATGGTTCATAACACGCATATTTGTTGGCTGTTGGGGGGACGGGGGAGCCGAGTGTGCAGGGAAGGGAAGTGAATCAAGTGTAATTGTTAGTGTTGGTGTATTGTGGTGACAAGTGAGTGTGTATTTGTTTTTTGAATGAGTCTATTGTATCGCAATCTAAAATCTGTTGAGGGAGGCTGTTCCAGTCACGTATGGTGCGTGGAAATTATGAGTGCTTGTATGCGTCAGTGTTAGTGTGATATGTTTGGTATTTATGGATGTATGTGTTACGAGTACGTTGGCTATTTGCCTTGTGTAGGTATGTTTGTGGGTCAATGTCAATGTGAGTGTTTGTGATCTTGTACATGAGTGTAAGTCTGTGTGCTTGTCTGCGTATGTGAAGAGGGTCCATGTTTATCTGTTGTTTGATCCGTGTTGTGATTCCAGGCGTTCGAGTGTAATTGTTTGTAATGAACCTAGCCGCCTTGGTGTTGATTTGTTCTATCCTATCAATGTTTCTGTGTGTAAGGATCCCACACCGTGGAGCAGTATTCCAGTGTTGGTCTCACAAGTGTGTCATAAGCTATGTGTTTAATGTCAGGTGTGCAGTTATGTAAATTCCTCCTCAGGAACCCCAGCGTTCTGTTGGCTGTGGCACTGATATGGTCTATGTGAGTGTTGAATTTCAAGTTAGTTGAGAGATGGATGCCAAGGTACTTGTGTGTGTGAACTGATTCTAAATTTGAATTATGGAGAGTGTAGGTGTGATGGAGGGGGTTGTGAGCTCTGGTGAATCTTAAAAGTTTGCATTTGTCTGGTCGGAAGTGCATCTGCCAGGTGCGTTCCCACCGCTCGAGGGCGTCCAAGTCGTTTTGTAGTAGTCTACAGTCGTCAGTAGTCTTTACTGCTCTAAACAGTAAACTATCGTCGGCAAATAGTCTAGTGGAAGAGTTAGGCGTTGACAGTGGAAGATCGTTAATATACAGAAGGAAAAGAAGGGGATCTAAAACGGTGCCTTGAGGGACACCTGAAGAAACAGAGACAGTGTCAGATGAAGATCCGTCAAGAAGAACACGTTGAGTCCTGTTAGTAAGAAATGCAGTGATCCAGTGAAGAATAGGTCCTGAAATACCGTAATATTTTAATTTAAATGTCAGTCTTTTGTGCGGGACTTTGTCGAAGGCTTTGGCAAAATCTAAAATAATAGTGTCAACTTGTTTAATGTCACGTCGGTCAAGTAGCCTCGTGATGTCGTGATACGTAGTAATGAGTTGCGATTCACATGAGCGTTTAGGTCGAAAGCCGTGTTGTGAGTCAGTAAGGATGTTGTTTGCGTCAAGGTGATTCATTATGTGTTTGTGTATTATGTGTTCGAAAATTTTACATGGAATCGATGTTAGTGAGATGGGGCGATAATTGTCTGGGTCAGTCCGGTCACCTGTCTTAAATAAAGGGTTAATATTTGCCGAAAGCCAGTCAGAGGGTAATGAGGTGGATTTTTTTTTTTTTTTTTACAGCAAAGGAGACAGCTCAAGGGCACAAAAAAGTAAACATTAATAAAAAAAAAAGCCCGCTACTCGCTGCTCCTAAAAAGAATCCAAAGAGGTGGCCGAAAGATAAGTCAGTTTCGGGAGGAGAGGTGTCCTGATACCCTCCTCTTGAAAGAGTTCAAGTCGTAGGCAGGAGGAAATACAGATGAAGGAAGATTGTTCCAGAGTTTACCAGCGTGAGGGATGAAAGAGTGAAGATGCTGGTTAACTCTTGCATAAGGGGTTTGGACAGTATAGGGATGAGCATGAGTAGAAAGTCGAGTGCAGCGGGGCCGCGGGGGAGGCATGCAGTTAGCAAGTTCAGAAGAGCAGTCAGCGTGGAAATATCGATAGAAGATAGAAAGAGAGGCAACATTGCGGCGGAATTTAAGAGGTAGAAGACTATCAGTATGAGGAGGAGAGCTGATGAGACGAAGAGCCTTTGCCTCCACTCTGTCCAGAAGAGCTGTGTGAGTGGAGCCCCCCCACACATGAGATGCATACTCCATACGAGGGCGGACAAGGCCCTGTATATGGACAGCAACTGTGCAGGGAGAAGAACTGGCGGAGACGGTACAGAACGCCCAGCCTCGAGGAAGCTGATTTAGTAAGAGATGAGATATGAAGTTTCCAGTTGAGATTTTGAGTTAAGGATAGACCGAGGATGTTTAGTGTTGAGGAAGGTGATAGCTGGGTGTTGTCAAAGAATAGGGATAGTTGTTTGGAAGATTGTGTCGAGTGGATAGGTGGAGAAACTGTGTTTTGAGGCGTTGAAGGACACCAGGTTCTTCTTGCCCCAATCGGAAATAATAGTAAGGTCTGAGGCTAAGCGTTCTGCAGCCTCCAGCCTTGAGTCGTTAAGTTCCTGAAGGGTGGGTCTCTATTAAAGAAGTTGAACAATGCAGAGTGGAATCATCGGCGTAGGAATGGATAGGACAGTTCGTTTTGGAAAGAAGATCATCAATGAACAACAGAAAAGAGGGAGATAGGACAGAACCCTGTGGGACACCACTGTTGATAGATTTAGGGAAGAACAGTGACCGTCTACCACGGCAGAAATAGAACGGTCAGAAAGGAAACTGGAGATAAAGGTACAGAGAGAAGGATAGAAACCGTAGGAGGGTAGTTTAGAAAGCAAAGATTTGTGCCAGACCCTATCAAAAGCTTTTGATATGTCCAGCGCAATAGCAAAAGTTTCACCGAAACGGCTAAGAGAGGATGACCAAGAGTCAGTTAAGAAGGCTAGGAGATCACCAGTAGAACGCCCCTTGCGGAACCCATACTGGCGATCAGATAGAAGGTCAGAAGTGGAAAGGTGCTTTTGAATCTTCCGGTTAAGGATTGATTCAAAAGCTTTAGATAGACAAGAAAGTAAAGCAATAGGACGGTAGTTTGAGGGATTGGAGCGGTCACCCTTCTTAGGTACAGGCTGTGTGAAGGCATACTTCCAGCAAGAAGGAAAGGTAGATGTTGACAGGCAGAGGCGAAAGAGTTTGACCAGGCAGGGTGACAGCACGGAGGCACAGTTTTTAAGGACAATAGGAGGCACTCCATCAGGTCCATAAGCCTTCTGAGGATTGAGGCCAGAGAGGGCATAGAAAACATCATTTTGAAGAATCTTTATAACAGGCATAAAGGAGTCGGAGGGGGGATGAGTAGGAGGAATATGCCCAGAATCGTCCAGAGTGGAGTTTTTAGAAAAAGTTTGAGAGAAGATGATAGTGATTGGGTGAATATGGCCTGAAGGGTGGGGGCAAAGGATTTAAGGATGAAATCGGGAATGTTGTCGGGGCCAGTGGATTTAGTTGTGTCGAGTCCTTCTAGTAATTTCTGTATTCCGTTAGTCGTGATGTCAAGGGGGGCTATGGGGGGAAGGGGCTGTGTGGCATGTTTGGTGTTAGGTTGTGTTCTTGTGTGTACACCGATTGGAACTGTGTGTTGAGTATTTGAGCTTTGTGTTGTGGGCTGGTTACTAATGTGTTAGTGTTGTCTTTAAGTGATGTAATCGTGTTAGTGTCATGTTTGCGCGTCTTAAAGAACCTGACAAAGCTTCTTTTTTTATTTCTTACGTTGTCTGCGAGATAAGTTGCTATGTGTTTGCGTTCCGCTACTTTTATGTTTTTGGCAAATGTCTTTTGGTGTTTTTTGTAGGCGGTCCAATTATCTGTCGTGTTGTATGTCTGCGCGCGTCTGTAGAGTCTTTGTTTCTTGCGATGTTGTCTGCGTAGATCCCTGGAAAACCAGGGGAGTGTGTACCTGCTAGAAAGTGTTTTTTTGTGGTATGTGTCTGTTCATTGAGGCGTGTATGGTGTGTTTCAGGTTGTTCCAGTTGGTGGAAGGAGGTCTTGTGTTTGGGTCTGTCGCAAAAAAGTCAGTGCTGAAGGCAGTTAGGTCTTGTTTGATCATGTCTAAGTCAGCCCTTGAAAAAAGGAAAATCTGTCTGAGTCTCTGTTTATGTCTAATCGGTCGGAGGTCAGCGTCAACGATGAGAGTGTTGTGGTCACTAAGTCCTGGAACAACCTGAGTGTTTGTTATGTTAAGAATGTTATTGGTGAGAAAAAAGTAAAGTGTGTGTGCTGTGGTCAAAGGGCCACCGTGGCCAGCGGGGCGCGTTACAGTTTGTGTTCGTGTTGGCTGGAGTACTGTTTGTGAGAGTCTGTTTGTGTCTGGAATAATGGGGTTGGGGGCTTCAGCATCGGAAGGGCCAAATGGGGATATTGCAGTCCAGTCAATGTCGGGAAGGTTGAAATCACCCGTGATCCAGATGTGTTTGTCTGCCTGTATGCGTGAAAGAGAAATTTGAAGGTTGTGTAAATAGTCTGTATTAGTAGAAGGCGGTCTGTACAAAGCAGCAATAAGAAGATATTTACAGTTGAAGGTTTGTAACTGGACCCAGGTGATTTCGCAGTCTGTGTCCAGGTCAGGCCTATGCTTGGTGGCGATGATAACACCGCCACCTTTGCCGAGGTCTGTCGGGCGGTCCTTACGAAAAACGGTCATACTAAAGGGGGGGAGGGAAAAGCTCACTACTGTCGTCGTCGTCAACAACCACCAGTCTGTGTCTACTATAATGTGTCGGGTGTGTGGTGGTCAGTGGTGTGAATCAGCTTTTTGTTTTGATACTGAATTAATTAATTGTTATCGGAAGGAGGAAGTATATGTATGGGAGTGAGGGAAGGGAGAGAGGAGGGGAAGAGACGGGAGGGATGAAGAAGAGGAGGAGGGAGGTGAGGAGGTGATGAACATGGGAAAAGAAAAGGAAATAGGGACTGGGAAAGTGAAAAGGTAGGGAGGGGAGGGTGATAGGGCAGGCCTAGGGGGTTAGTAACAGAGGTGAGATGTGTATGATGGGTCAAGGAGGGAGGCATCGAGTGTCTGTGGACACCGCCTTGAAAGACCTGATACAAGGATACTTTTTTTTTTTTACGCCGCTGCCTATAGCGCACGTAGGCTTTTTTCCAGCTGGGCCTCCGGGTCGGCCCAAGGCTTCTTCAGTGGGTCCTGATGGTCAGCCTGATTTTTTTTTTTTTTTAACGAGTGTTTATAGTGGCGCCATCTTGCATTGGCTCGTGCTGCCTCCTGGGCCTCATGCCCAATCCTAGAATCTAGAGTCGGGTTGATGATGGTGGTCTTCTGGACAGCATGGGTAGTTCAAGCCACTCGGCGGCGGCTGAAAAAATCCCAGCTTATTGGCACTCGGCGAGATTGAACTCGCGTCCTCCTGAACGCAGTGGTTCCTGTCCTCCCCATAAGGCAATAGGGCAATAAGGGCCAGGTGACCACAGCATGCGCCCTCACATATAAGCAACAAGGAAGGATGGTGTGTCATTTGTGTCCTTTTCCTCATCGTTGTTTGTTGTTGAAGTCGAAATACTGCCTGAACTATGCAGAAAGACTTGTGTGTGTGTGCTTGTTGTTGGGTGTGTTGTTGTGTTCCTCGAATGTGTTATGCGCTGTGTAGTATAAGTGCTATGGGAATGTAACCTGCTGGTGAAAGGAAGGCACTGTGTATGCTAGTATTACGTTTTCTTGTTTTAGTTTCCGTGTCCGTGTACGGTGTGTGTTATTTGTTGCTAGGTGAGCTGGTAAATGGTTTCTACCAACACGACACAAAATAACATACTCTTGTTAGTTATAAACGACAGATAATCAATGTCACGGTAGCAGAACACCTCGGTCTGGTGATCATAATTATAAGCGCGTCGACATTAGAGCTCAAACATCAGTGACTGAAAATAAAGTAAAGATGCCCAATTTCAAAAGAGCTAACTTCGTAGAAATCCGACAAAAACTAACAGAAATATAACTATCAGATGATGGCAATGTAGAGGAAGCCTGGCTAAGCTTTAAAAATTACTTACTCAGCAGAACACATTCGTCCCCATGTGCGAGAAGCGAATTAACACTAATAAAAACCCATCTTGGTTTAATAGCGAAATTAAACACTCAGTCAAGGAGATAAATTTATTTTACAGGTTAAAGAAAGAACAAAGCACACCCCAAAACATTAGACTTTATAATGATGCCAGGCGACGAGTAAAAAGATTAGTATGTCAGGCAAAGCGTAGATTTGAAGAAAATATTGCAGCCAACTGTAAAAATAATCCGAAATCTTTCTTCAATTATATAAACAACAGAAAGGCGATCAGAAGTGGAATTGGACCTTTAACAAACAGTGACGGTTTACTAGTGACTGACAGCCAACACATTGCAAACCTCTTAAACAATTACTTTTCCTCGGTGTTTACTATAAGCAGTCTTCCTCCCACTACCACCAACACCAGTACTAATATAAATCTCGAGCATGCATTGCCTAACTTTGAAATAACAACCGATGAAGTCCTTAAAGCTCTCCATTCACTTAAAACAAATATAAGTCCCGGACCCGACAAAGTATATCCTATACTGCTTAAAGAAACAAAGAGCGAAATACTCTCCTCCCTCACAACCGTATTCAATGTGTCCTTGCGACAAGGCATCGTCCCTTCGGATCGGAAAAAGGCTAACGTGACACCGATTTTTTAGAAAGGAGACAAAAAAATACCAGGTAACTACCGACCCATTAGTCTAACTTCAATTGTAGGTAAGCTACTTGAGAGCATAATTAGAGACAAAATTGTGAGTTACCTCGAAAGCCACTCATTAATTGGGGATTCACAACATGGCTTCCGTAACAAAAGATTCTGCCTATCAAACCTATTGACCTTTTATAACGACCTCTTCTCAGTTTATGACGTAACCAAATCATTGGACGTAGTCTATCTTGATTTCCAGAAAGCATTTGATAAAGTCCCACATCATAAATTACTTTATAAATTAAAGCAAATAGGTATTGACGGTCAAGTAAATCAATGGATCGCGAATTGGTTGAGCAACAGACAACAAAGAGTGGTGATTGACGGATTTAACTCAGAGTGGGCGCCGGTCACAAGTGGCGTCCCTCATGGCTCGGTGTATCAACGATGTGGATGTTGGACTCAATAATCGCATTAGTAAATTTGCAAACGACACAAAGATTGGTAATTCGGTTCTCACTGACGAAGACAGGCAAAGCCTCCAAGAGGAATTGCACAAAATTTCAGCATGGTCGAATAGATGGGAGATGCCCTTTAACGTAGACAAGTGCCATGTCCTTCAAGTTGGAACAAGAAATAAGTTCGATTACGAAATGCGGGGCGTTAAACTCACGAGCGTTCAGTGCGTTAAGGACCTGGGGGTCAAAATCGCGTCAAACCTCAAATTCTCACACCAATGCATCGATGCTGCAAATAAAGCGAACAGAATGTTGGGCTTCATTAAAAGAAACTTTTTATTCAAGAATAAAGATGTAATACTTCCGCTCTACAATAGTTTAGTCAGACCCCATTTGGAATATGCAGTACAGCTTTGGTCTCCCCACCATGCAAAGGACGTTGTTAAATTAGGTGTTCAGCGTCGGGCAACAAAAATGATCCCTTCCTTGCGCAACAAATCCTACGAAGAAAGGCTTTCCACCCTTAACATGTTCTCTCTTGAGAAACGTCGCCTCCGAGGAAAACTGATCGAATGTTTTAAAATACTTAATGGTTTCACGAATGTAGACAGAACGAAATTGTTTATGATCGATGGCATTTTGCGAACGAGGAACAATGGCATAAAACTCAAATGTAGACAAGTAAATTCAGACTGCACCAAATTTTTCTTAACCAACGTTGTAGTGCGAGATTCGAATAAGCTCCCACCGTCAGTGGTCCAGTGCAACACGATTGACTCCTTTAAAAACAAGCTCGACCGTCACTTCCTTGAACTTAATATTAACTAGAGTAGAAAAGCAACGTTTTGGACCCATCTGATTAATGTAGAATCACTTAGGTTTAAGGACAGACCACCTAGTCTGGACCATGAGGTCTGTGTGGTCTGATTTTCTATGTAATTCTATGTAATTATGGTGAAGGAGGAACATTACACCTGCTGCAGTGAGCCAGGAGGGAAGTATTTGTGGCATTTCACTCCAGAGAAAGATGGCATCAAGAAACCAGCTGAGATAATGGCAGATAACATTGTGAAATGGCTCAGAGAGAGGAACGTAGACCAGACCCTGCAGGCCATTGGAGGGGACAGCACCAACACGAACATAGGGTGGCAAGGGGGGGTTATGCAGTGGATAGAGCGGAAGATTGGGAGGATGCTGGTCTGGATTGTTTGTGACCTCCACACCAAAGAGTTGTCACTCAGACATCTGATCCAGGAGCTGCATTGCAAGACTCTTTTAAACAACAGATGGTCTGGTCCTCTTGGCAAGATGCTGGACTCTGTCACCGAGTTAGAAATAAATCCGAGCTTTGAAAGAATCACTGTTGGCCCTCCACTCGTTGAGCTTGCACGTACTGTGATTGACGACCTGAGTACTGACCAGTACTATGGTTACATGATTTGCAGTGCCATCAGGACTGGGGTCATGCCTGATAGACTTGCATACCTGCAGATAGGTCTAGCCTCACATTCTAGGTGGCTCACAACGGCTGTGAGGAGATCTTCCTGGTATGCTCATCACGAGGCAGTTCTGCAGACAAAGCTCTGCAGTAAGGATGAGGAGGAGAGAAGAGTGGCAGTCAAGATGATCTTGGATATGAGACTTACGAGAGGATCTGGGCATGACGAATCCGTTGGTGACGATTCCTTCAGGGTCAGGAAGACTCCTGAAATCAATCTAGATGCCAAGACCCTCACTGATCTCATAGATCTGGATAACATCCAGGCTGGCAGTGAGCCTCCTCTTCCCTGCAGCCTCACCAATGTTCAAGTCAAAGCTTTCCTGGACAACCCCATGTATGTCCCTGCCTGGCCCTCACACACCCAGAGTATAGAGCGTTGTGTGCAGCAAGTGAGT
>NC_066550.1:2960832-2968332 GCF_024679095.1 Eriocheir sinensis | reverse complement strand
ATAAAGTAATTTATGATGTGGGACTTTATCAAACGCTTTCTGGAAATCAAGATAGACTACGTCCACTGATTTGGTTACGTCATAAATTGAGAAGAGATCGTTATAAAAGGTCAGTAGGTTTGACAGGCAGGATCTTTTGTTACGGAAGCCATGTTGTGAATCCCCAATTAATGAGTGGGTTTCGAGGTAACTCACAATTTTGTCTCTAATTATGCTCTCGAGTAGCTTACCTACAATTGAAGTTAGACTAATGGGTCGGTAGTTACCTGGTATTTTTTTGTCTCCTTTCTTAAAAATCGGTGTCGCGTTAGCCTTTTTCCAATCCGAAGGGACGATGCCTTGTCGCAAGGACATATTGAATACGGTAGTGAGGGAGGAGAGTATTTCGCTCTTTGTTTCTTTAAGCAGTATAGGATATACTTTGTCGGGTCCGGGACTTTTATTTGTTTTAAGTGAATGGAGAGCTTTAAGGACTTCATCGGTTGTTATTTCAAAATTAGGCAATGCATGCTCGAGATTTACAATAGTACTGGTGTTGGTGGTAGCGAGAGGAAGACTGTTAGTATTAAACACCGAGGAAAAGTAATTGTTTAAGAGGTTTGCAATGTGTTGGCTGTCAGTCACTAGTGCACCGTCGCTGTTTGTTAAAGGTCCAATACCACTTTTGATCGCCTTTCTGTTGTTTTTGTAACTGAAGAAAGATTTCGGATTATTTTTACAGTTGGCTGCAATATTTTCTTCATATCTACGCTTTGCCTGACCTACTAGTCTTTTTACTCGTCGTCTGGCATCATTATAAAGTCTAATGTTTTCGGGCGTGCTTTGTTCTTTCTTTAACCTGTAAAACAATTTTATCTCATTGACTGATTGTTTAATTTCGCTAGTAAACCACGGTGGGCTTTTATTAGTGTTAATTCGCTTCTCGCACAAGGGGACGAATGTGTTCTGCTGAGTGAGTAAGTGATTTTTAAGGCTTAGCCAGGCTTCATCTACGTTGCCGTCATCTGATAGGTGTATTTCTGTTAGTTTTTGTCGGATTTCTACGAAGTTAGCTCTTTTGAAATTGGGCACCTTTACTTTATTTTCAGTCACTGATGATTGAGCTCTCATGTCGACGCGCACTAATTTATGATCGCAAGAACCGAGGTGTTCTCCTACCGTGACACTACTGACTAGGTTATCTTGGGTCGTTATAACAAGGTCGAGTATATTATTTTGTCGAGTTGGCTCAGAAACCATTTGGCTTAGATAATTTTCTTCTAGAAATTCGATCATTCTATGTGACTCGCCTTCTGTACCTGACAGTGTCGCCCAGTCGATATGGGGGAGGTTAAAGTCTCCTAATATCAGTGAGTCGTTGTTATTAAGTGACTGCCTTAAGACGCTGTAAATTTCAAGGTCGTCATCGAGTGATTGCCCGGGAGGTCTGTAGGTGACAGATATATTTAAATTGACTTTTGCAATGTTTACTCGCACACCCGACCTCTGCTGAGAGAAGGACGTGACCTCATCCCGCTGCGCTCCACAACCTCGCTTGCCCGCGCTTCACACCTTGTCAGCCCTGTGTTTTCGTCGTGCTCTTGGGATTGCGTTTGCTTTCACGTGCGTTTGTGTGTTCTCGCTTGTGGACTTTGTGTGTTGCCTGTGATTTCCCGACACGTGTTTGGTGTGTGTTCGCTTGTGGTTTCTGCGAGTGTGTCTGCCTGTGGTTTCTTCTGTGATTTGTGTTTCCGGTGTTTTTGCGTGTGATCTGGCTGTTTCCGGGTGTTCTGCGTGGGTTTCAGAGTGATTCAAGTGTGTTGTGTTTCCGGTGTTTTTGCGTGTGATTTGGCTGCTTCTAAGTGTACTGCGTGGGTTTCAGAGTGTTTTGAGTGTGCTGTTTTCTTTCCGGTGTTTTTGCGTGTGATTTGGCTGTTTTCGAGTGTTCTGCGTGGGTTTCAGAGTGTTTCGAGTGTGTTGTGTTTCCAGTGCTTTTGCGTGTGATTTGGTTGTTTATAGTGCTCTGCGTGGGTTTCAGAGTGTTTCGAGTGTGTTGTGTTTCCAGTGCTTTTGCGTGTGATTTGGTTGTTTATAGTGCTCTGCGTGGGTTTCAGAGTGTTTTGAGTGTACTGTTGTGTTTCCGGTGTTTTTGCGAGTGACTTGAGGGTGTTTAGTGCTTGTGCTTGGGTTTCTGAGTGTTCCGAGTGTGACTTTGTGTTCCCGAGTGTTTCACGCGTGATTTGGGTGTGTCGACAACCCACCCTTTGAATTCCCTGAGGATTCAATCTGCTCCTCCTCACTACACCCTCTTTAAATCCCCTAGAGGATTAACACTTCCTACACCCCTTTCCCTCACCTCACCTAAGCCCCCCCACCCTCGCTCACCTCACATCCCTTTTGCTCCTCCTCATCCCCTAGAGGATTAGTCATTCCTACTCCTCCCTCACCTCCACATATTTTTAAGCCCTCCCCCCCTCACTCACCTTACCTCACATCCTATTTACCCATCCCTTCACCCACCTTACATCGCCTCTTTCTTATCCCTTCTTGTTCTCACACACCTCACTCACCTCACATCCCTTCCTACTCCTCCTCTCTCCCACTTACCTCCTTTCCCAAACTCCCTCTCACTCACCTCACCTATTTCCTAACCCTCCTTGATCTCACACACCTCACTCACCGCCTCCCTTTCCCCCTCTTTACTCACCTCACATCCCTTCCTACTCCTCCTCTCTCTCACTTGTCCTCCATTATTAAACTACCTCTCACACACCTCACCCCCTTTCCTAATCCCCTTCACTCTGTGTTTTTATCTCTTTCATTTCAGCTAAGATGGCGCCTAAGAAGTGCAGTACTTGTAACGGTAGCTTCTCAGCTCACTTTTTTACAGGGCGTTCTGCTGTCTATCGACTGTGTCTCTCCATGCAGCATCTCGAGACAAGACTGCAGGAGCAGGAAGAGAAGATGGAAGAAGGCCAGAATAAAATAATAGAGCTTTCTCTCACCAGGCAGCATCTCGAGACAAGACTGTAGGAGCAAGAAGAGAAGATGGAAGCAGGTCAGAATAAAATAATAGAGCTTTCTCGCACTGTTGCCTCCTTGCAGGAATTCATCCAGGCTAACGTTGCTGTGGTGCCAAACCCTTCTCCAACCGCCCCCTTGCCCTCAGCGGTACCGTCGACACCAGCGGATAACACCACGCAACGGGAAGATGCTAGTGGCACCGACCATGATGGCTTCACCGTCGTAAATGGATGAGCCAAACCAGCCAGACAAGCGATTTATCCTGTTCATTGCTTCAACAGGTTTGCCATTCTGGAGGAGGAGGACGAGCAGGAGAGCACCTTCCTGGTGGGTGACTCCATGATTCGCCAGCAGGTCGTTGAGTTCTGCGGCAGAGTTCCTCGTCGAAGACGGAACTATTGCTATCCTGGTGCTGGGATCGACGACATAACTGCTGTTCTTGAGATCTCCCCCCAGGCTACTAATGATTCATTGTTTGTTATTCACACAGGTACGAACGACGTCACCACGACCCGGTCTGAGGAACTCCTGGAGAAGTACCGTAGGCTCATCCAGCAGTATAAGTCTAAATCCCCTAACATTTTGATTTCAGGAGGTCTACCACGGACTTGGGCGGAGAGCGACTTTTTCAGTAAGGCCTTCAGCCTAAACAACCGCTTACAGACTCTTTGTAGGGAGCTTGACGTGGAGTTCTTCAACGCATGGGACAGTTTCTATGGACAAAGTGAGCTCTTCCACAGGGACAGATTGCACCTTTCTCCCATCGGGGCAGCCAGATTCGGAAGGCTCCTCAACGACGCAGTACGTGTCATCCGAGCAAAAAACGAGTCACAGCCACGTCCCTCCACCCCGCCCGTGCATCGCAACAAACCCATAACCGTGATCCCGCAAGTACCACCACCTCTATTACCAAGCCTCTAGATAACTTAAAAATCCTTAGTTTCAATGCGCGTAGCCTAAGAAACAAATTTGATGAACTGAGATGTCTTGCTCTAACAGAAAATTTTGACATAATTGCTATAACCGAAACATTTATCGACACCACAAATATTGATTTAAGTTCCGAATACAACATAGATGGCTACAGACTCTTCAACAAAGATCGTGTAAACCGTAGAGGCGGTGGCGTCGCCCTTTATGTCAAAAGCTATTTGCAACCCACTGACAAAACACCGGGAAACAGTAACGTTGAACATTTGTGCGTGCGAGTAAACATTGCAAAAGTCAATTTAAATATATCTGTCACCTACAGACCTCCCGGGCAATCACTCGATGACGACCTTGAAGAGAGAGAGAGAGAGAGAGAGAGAGAGAGAGAGAGAGAGAGAGAGAGAGAGAGAGAGAGATTTACATATATAGTCAGACCACGCAGGTCTTATGGTCTAGACTATGTGGTTTGTCCTTAAAACTAACTGATATTATGTGAAAACAACTGGCCTAACAGATATGAATATTGCATATCTCTTTTAGGTAATGTTAAGATCGATGAAATCGCGATCGTTTTTTTTTTTTTTAATGTCAATCGTTCTGAGCTTGACTACTTAATGCGGGAAGCTATTGCATTATCATGCTACAACGACGGTACGTGTAATTTATATCTATTATTTTACAAGTCAATTTTGTGCATTATTTCTTGTTCGAGAGGTGTCGTCCATCAAAAGTGATTTATTTTATTCACATTGGGAAAACCATAGTCCTATTAGTAGGTTGATCTCAAGAAGGAATTCGACTCACTGCATCGTTAGGCACTCTGGGACATCTTGCGCTCCGTGGGGTTCTTGGAAGGATTACTGCCCTAAGGACTTAGAGTGCTTTGAAGAGATGGAGAGACATTTCCTGCTCGTTCCCTCTTAACCTGGGTGTGAGCAGGGGGGGCGTCTTTTCTCCATCACTTTCTAAAATTTGCATGGAATGGGTGTTAGGTAATGTTACTGAATAAAGTCGTTGCGTAGCATCCATCGGCTACATAAAGGTCACTAACCTTGTTTTTACCGAGGATGCTGTACTTCTAGAGGAATCCCTGGAGGTCCTGGCGTTCGATCTCGAAGTGCTGCACAAGAAGGCGAAGCCACAAAGACTGAAGGTCTTTTTGGCCAAAACTAACGTCCCGCCGTTTGGAGGCTTACTGATTGACACAGTTTAGTCTGCTGATGCACTGGGTGAAGACAGTGAGGTCACCAAAAACTTCACACACCTTGTTAGCGTAGTGTATTACAATGGTGGATCTTATTAGGAAGTCACTCGACGGATTGGCCTGGCCCATGGTGTTATGGAATCACTTAACACGAATATACAGCGTTGTCGAAATCTGTGCAAACAGACACACATTGGAATCTTTAAATAGCTTGTGTTCCCTGTCTTACTGTATGACTGTAATAAATAGACTCTGAATAGAGACATGGATAGGCGTGTCGATGGTTTTGGCACCAAGGGCCTTCGCAGGATAATGGGATTACGCTCGAATGCCACTCCTCGAACCAACGACTACGTCTCTCCGGCTTTTAGAGTTGTGTGTGTATAATACAACCGTGAGTGGAGGAGACCAAAGGGACGCCACGTAACTCAAGGCTTGGGAACGTAAATCACTTTATATATAGATATATATATATATATATATATATATATATATATATATATATATATATATATATATATATATATATATATATATATATATATATATATATAGTCATTTGCAACTGACCGTAGGCTTGTTGTTGCGACACTCAAGCTTCATGTCAGGTCAAGAAAAATCTCGAGATGCAACACTACTGTGTTCCATCTCGAGAGGCTGAAGGACCTGGCATGTGCTCAGGGGTATGCAGTGACAGTTTCAAATCGGTTAGAAGTGCTTGGCACCCTGGAGGACCCTGTAGAGTTGTGGGATACCTTCAGACGTGAGACTCTGCAAGCTGTCAAGGAGTGCATTGGAGAGCGCCCGACATCTAGGAGTGGCTTTGCCTCGGTGGAGACGCTGGAGAGTATTGGGGAGAGTCGTGCTGCCAGACTTGCTGGGAACCGGGACCAATACAGGGCTCTGTAACGTAGGACTAGAGCTCTCCTGAGGAGAGACAAGGAGAGGTATGTCAGGGGTCTCGCTGAGGAAGTCGAGGGCCATTTAAATACATGGAAACATGGAAACATGGAAATGCAGGCAACAGAAAGCCTATTGGCTCATTACGAGGTTGCCCGCTTTTGTGATTTAATCTGCTCGACAGGCAATTGGGGCCTGGGGAGCAGATGAAAGCACCTCGACATTGAGGAGCAGATGAAAAGCACCTCGATATTGAGGAGCAGATGAAAGCACCTCGACATTGAGGAGCAGATGAAAGCACCTCGATATTGAGGAGCAGATGAAAAGCACCTCGACATTGAGGAGCAGATGAAAAGCACCTCGATATTGAGGAGCAGATGAAAGCACCTCAATATTCAGTTCACTCCTGACGCAGCGAAGTCACGGTCAATTCTATATATGAAGGAGTTGATGGTATTCGCATTTACTACTTCTGAAGGAAGATTGTTCCAGTGACGAATGACTCGGTGTGAAAAGAAACTCCTTCCGATGTCTGTGTTACATCGACTCGACTGAATGTGTAAGCCGTTATTTCTAGTTCTTAGGTTGGTTTGCAGTTCAAAGAATTTGGAGTAATCGACGTTATTGAAGCTTTTCAGATACTTGAAGACTTGAATCATATCCCATCGCAGGCGTCTTTTCTCCATTGTAAAGAGATTGAGTCGCTTGAGTCGTTCCTCGTACGGTTGAGCCCTTAAGGTTGGAATCATCTTTGTGGCGCGTCGTTGAATCCTTTCCAATAAATCAATGTCCTTTCTGTAATTAGGAGACCAGAACTGTACTGCATACTCGAGGTGCGGTCTTACCATGGAATTATACAAGGATAGCATCACGTCTGGCGTTTTACATTCGAAGTTCGTCGCTATGAACCCGAGCATAGTGTTGGCTTTTTTACAGTGATTCGCGTGTTTCAGGTCACTGCTGATAGTGACTCCAAGATCCTTTTCCTCCTGCATCGCTTGCAGAGGTTTCCCATTCATGATGTATGTGTGGTTACTATTTCTGGACCCAATGTGCATGACTTTGCATTTGTCAACATTAAAGGACATTTGCCATTTTTCTGACCATTCGATAATGTGATTGAGGTCTTTCTGTATGATTTCGCAGTCGGTCTTTGTGAGCACCTTTCCACCCACCTTGGTGTCATCAGCAAATTTCGATATTGTTGATTTCGATCCTGATTCGAGGTCGTGGATATATATGATGAAGAGAATGGGTCCCAGTACTGACCCTTGAGGCACTCCACTAGTGACTGGAAGCCAATCGGAAGGCTGTCCGTTTAGTAGTACTCGTTGTTTTCTGCCGGTGAGCCAATCGCTTATCCACGCGATCACATTGGCTCCAATGCCCGCCGAGTGCAGTTTCTTAAGGAGTCGCTCGTGCGGTACCTTGTCGAAGGCTTTCTGAAAGTCCAGGTATATAAC
>NC_066550.1:2945832-2955832 GCF_024679095.1 Eriocheir sinensis | reverse complement strand
ATATATATATATATATATATATATATATATATATATATATATATATATATATATATATATATATATATATATATATATATATATATATATATATATATATATATATATATATATATATATATATATATATATATATATATATAGTCTTTTTTTTACGTCTTTGCCTGTGGCGGCAGTAGGCTCGTTTAGAGGGGCCTGATGGTATAGCCCTGCCCGTTGTGGCGCAGGCAAGGGTTTATAGTGGCGCCATCTTGCATTGGCTCATGCTGCCCTCCCGGAGCTCATCTTAATCCTAGAATCTATAGTCCGGGTTGATAGGTAGTCTTCTGGACAGAATGTGGGTAATCTTAGGCCACTCGGCGGCGGTCGAAAAATCCCAGCCTGGTGTCACCGGGCGGGGCGCGAACCCGCGTCGTCTTGAACGCGGCGCCGTTACGCTATCCACTCAGCCATCTCTATAGATATCTCTATATATATATATATATATATCTATATATATATATATATATATATATATATATATATTTTTTTTGTTCTTTTTACAACAAAGGAGACAGCTCAAGGGCACACACAAAAAAAACAATAATAAAAAAAAGCCCGCTACTCGCTGCTCCCAAAAAAGAATCAAAAGAGGTGGCCGAAAGAAAGGTCAATTTCGGGAGGAGAGGTGTCCTGATACCCTCCTTTTGAAAGAGTTCAAGTCGTAGGCAGGAGGAAATACAGATGAAGGAAGATTGTTCCAGAGTTTACCAGCGTGAGGGATGAAAGAGTGAAGATGCTGGTTAACTCTTGCATAAGGGGTTTGGACAGTATAGGGATGAGCATGAGTAGAAAGTCGTGTGCAGCGGGGCCGCGGGAGGGGGGAAGGCATGCAGTTAGCAAATTCAGAAGAGCAGTCAGCGTGGAAATATCGATAGAAGATAGAAAGAGAGACAACATCGCGGCGGAATTTAAGAGGTAGAAGACTATCAGTAGTTGGAGGAGAGCTGATGAGACGAAGAGCTATAGACTCCACTCTGTCCAGAAGAGCTGTGTGAGTGGAGCCTCCCCACACGTGAGTAGTAACAAATGTACGGAAGTGGGGGTTGTCTCAGCGGGGTGGGGGGTCGGAAGTGGGGGTTGGGGGGTCAGCGGGGGGGTTACGGAAGAGGGGGTATCTGGACCCCCCCCAGCCCCCCCCCCAATCTTTCACTTTTACACAACCCTTAACCCCCCCATACCCCCCCAAAAAAAAAAAAAATCTTTCACTTTTTCACATGCCCTACCCCCCCTTAACCTTAACCGGAAGACTCAAAAGCACCTATCCACTTCTGACCTTCTATCTGATCGTTAGTATGGGTTCCGCAAGGGCCGGTCTCCTGGTGATCTCCTTGCCTTCCTAACTGACTCTTGGTCATCCTCTCTTAGCCATTTCGGTGAAACCTTTGCTATTGCACTGGATATATCAAAAGCCTTTGATAGGGTCTGGCACAAATTTTTGCTTTCCAAACTACCCTCCTTCGGTTTCTATCCTTCTCCAGTTTCCTTTCTGACCGTTCTATTTCTGCTGTGGTAGACGGTCACTGTTCTTCCCCTAAACCTATTAACAGTGGTGTCCCGCAGGGTTCTGTCCTATCTCCCACTCTCTTTCTGTTGTTCTGTTGTTCGTTGCCAAAACGAACTGGTCTATCCATTCTTACGCCGATGACTCTACCCTGCATTACTCAACTTCTTTTAATGAAAGACCCACCCAACAGGAACTAAACGATTCCAGGCTGGAGGCAGCAGAACGCTTAGCCTCAGACTTTACTATTATTTTCGACTGGGACAAGAAGAACCTGGTGTCCTTTAACGCCTCAAAAACATAGTTTCTCCATCTATCCACTCGACACAATCTTTCAAACAACTATCCCCTATTCTTTGACAACACTCATCTATCACCTTCTTCAACACTAAACATCCTCGGTCTATCCTTATCTCAAAATCTCAACTGGAAACTTCATATCTCTTTTCTTACTAAATCAGCTTCCTCGAGGCTGGGCGTTCTGTACCGTCTCCGCCAGTTCTTCTCCCCCGTACAGTTGCTATCCATTCACAGGGGCCTTGTCCGCCCTCGTATGGAGTATGCAGCTCATGTGTGGGGGGGCTCCACTCACACAGCTCTCCTGGACAGAGTGAAGTCTAAGGCTCTTCGTCTCATCAGCTCTCCTCCTCATACTGAAAGTCTTCTACCTCTTAAGGAGGCTTTCTAGGTGGAGAAAAAAAAAATTATTCGATAATCAAAGGTTGATATAATTGTACTTTAATTTTACGTATAATTTAAAGGCGCATCGAAGCATTTAAAGGTCCAAAATCAGCCTGGCATTTAATTAAAGCGCCGACCAGCTGTCACGTCGCTTTAACTTAGAATAAAATCTCAGGGAATTTTGCATGAATAGTTAGACACTTAAGTTTCCCCGATCTTCATTTACGTTTTCTCTAATACATGTCTCGCTGAGAGTAAGTGAAATGACCTGAAGAAGAAAAATAAGAATAAGACTCAGATACTCCCAGAATACCGGCCGATAGCTATGTTTACAAATCTTATGAGCCATTTTTACCTGTTTCCCTATTGTTTACTTGCTTTTTTGAGGATGGGAAGGAGAAAGAAGAGCCTTATTAGACTTCAGGAAGGAGCCCACCACTGGTACAAAAACAACCCTTCATGATGAAACTGCTTTTCCGAGAACCCCCAGTGGTGAAGTGCGATTAGTACCGGCAAAGGCTCACTAGTTAAGAAACTCTGTATGCCATTGATTTATTTACATATGATAAGGGATGCATAGAAGTACTTCCATACGAAAAATTATAATTGTAGGGTAAAAAGATGTGGAGTGATTATAAAAATAGAAAACTTTTTCGTTATTCGGCCGTCCTGAAAAAAAAGTTTTTTTCAAACTAAAAATGGTATTTTGTCTTTATTTATGAACCGTTTTTCATGAAACAAAGTTTATTTAAAAGATCACGAAGGTTGCAACAGCGTACAAGGCGCTTTTTTATTTATTTATTTTTGTTTTATATATATATATATATATATATATATATATATATAGATATATATATATATATATATATATATATATATATATATATATATATATATATATATGTGTGTGTGTGTGTGTGTGTGTGTGTGTTTTAAGTCAGAAAAAAACATGATCTATATTAAGAATACATATTACCACACATATTATCACACACGGTATTTACTCGCCCACAATTCTATCCTGCCAGGCCACTGCTCCCCGGGTGTTGTAGTAGTCCATGAGGTAGGCGCGGATATTCTTGGGGTCTACCATAGCTCTTGGGCTCCGCAGAGGGTCGAGTGGGACGATTTGATCGCCCTCTCGTCATTCCCCAGGAACAAGTTGCGAGAGACAAGGTGGGCTCTTCAGCTGCCGGTGAAGAAGTGTGCTGCACCTCGGATTCCCGTGCTTTTATATGCCACATGGGCATTAGATGATCAGCTGTCAGAAATCTTGGCACTGTCGGAGAATTGTCCCCGACATGTCGCCGACACTTCGGGGACATACGAAGACAATTCGGAGACTTGTCGCCAATTATTCCGCGACAAAAAAAAACGTTAAAATTTCAGATTTTGAATTCGGCAACATGGACGCCGAATAGTCGGCGACATGTCTCCGAATTGTCCCCGAATTGTCTTGAGCATTCGCCGACATGTCGCCGAATGGTCACGAACTATAAGAATCTTGGTCATGTCGGCGAACCGGTCGCCGAATTTTTTCACGAACTGATTCGGCGACAAGTTCGTGGCCAAAATTCGGCAGTGTATTTGGGGCCTTACGCGCCTTTTACACACACGCCATACGGTCCATCATAGACTACTGCGCTCCTTGCCTGTGGTCGCTCTCCCCTGCACTCACAAAGAAGCTAGAGGTGGCACAAAATGACGCTCTCCGGGTCATCCTAAGAGCCCCGCCATGGACCCGCCTGACCAACCTTCGCCTGGAAAGTGGCTTCCCATCACTCCACCACCGCATCCTGGCCCGAACATCCTCTGTAGTTGGGAAATTCATGAAGCAGCAACCACACGGCACAGTCTCCACACAGCTGCTTCATGCCTTCCAGAGACCACCACAAGCCACTCCAGACGGGGACTGGATACACGATGCCGCCGACGCAGTCCGACACTTGGAAGTGGAGAGGCTTGTCTGCAGTGGCTCAGACCTGCCACACCCTGGCTACCACTTCCCTCCACCCTGGGTTCCTGGTCCACTCCAGATGAACCTCCCTACCACCTCAGCTCCTAGGGCCTCTCACCCCATCACCCTCCGCCAAGAGGCTTTGCAGCGCGTGGCTTCCATGGACGACGGGACTGCCAGCCACTACTACACCGATGGCTCGCTGGGCGCCGATGGGTCTGTGGGGGCTGCCTTCGTGTGCGGAACCCAGACAGGACTGTGGCGCCTGCCACCGCAAGTCTCCATCATGCAGGCAGAACTGGCAGCCATCCTCTGTGCCCTGCGTCACGCCACTGCCGACATGAACACCACCATTATCATCCACTCCGACTCGCTGTCAGCCCTCAAGGTCCTGCAGGCGAAGAGCGTCAGAGACAACACTCAGCTCATAACCACCATCCTCCATGAAGCCAACAACCTCGTCTCATTGGGCAAGAACATCACCCTGGACTGGGTGCCAAGCCACGTTGGTCTGAGAGGAAACGAGAAGGCTGACCGTGCTGCTGCCATGGCTCGGTCCCTTCCACAGATCACCTTCCCCTTTGCCACCAGCCTGTCCTACATTAAGAACAAGGCATCCCAGGCCCCGACTAGAACACGAGGCCATCTTGATCCTGGGCTCGGCCTCTGCCTCGTGGTACAGCACTGCCACTCACCACAAGCCTGTTATACAGCTCCCCCATACCACACCCAACACCATCCTCGCCTCCATCCGCCGCAGGGTTGCCACTTTGTGGGATTTTCCCACAAATCTGTGGGAGAAACAGGGGTACGTGGGAGGTGTCGTGGGAACTAAAATTTTGTGGGAATTTTGTGGAAATGTTGGTAAATCTATTGGAATTTTACAAAAATGTTAATGCATAATATCATAATTATTATACAGAGAGAGAGAGAGAGAGAGAGAGAGAGAGAGAGAGAGAGAGAGAGAGAGTGGTGGTGAGGGATGGATGGGGTGTTGGGAGGGCGCGGGGTGGGGGTGTTGGGTGACAAACCGACCGTTCATTCATTCATTCAAAGTCACGAAATCGACTACATGTCAAATCAGTTGAGGCAATTCTTCAAATCACATATGGGCTAATGCGAAACAACAAATCATGTGCTACCTTTACGCCATCAGAGACAATGGTAAAGAATTTTAATGCCAAAGATGCTGGTTGGAAGGAAGTGGAAGAAGATGAATGGATGATAGATTAGTAGGAATAGTGAGGTAAACATATGATGAAAGTAACAATGTAACAGATAGGCTTACATTGAATATATCACAGCTGTGGGTAAATTAATCAACATTATCTGTTTATGTTTATCCAAGCTATAGGCCCCTTAACTGTGGGTAAATTAATCAACATTACCTGTTTATTTATGTTTATGCAAGCTATAGGCCCCTTAATGTACATGTACTGATATATGCTACCTAAATAATGTGTAAAGTAACATGTTAAACTTTCTCTATCCTTAATTAAATTTGTGGATTTTTTTGTTGGAATTGTTTTCATGACGTGGGAAATCTGTGGGAGAAATGAAGCCCATCTATGGGAATTTGGCAATTTTGAAGTGGCAACCCTGATCCGCCGCCTCAGACTCGGGTTTGCCTGCTACGAGGAGGTGGCAAACAAGGATAGCCCACCCTGTCCCCACTGCTGGCAAGCCACCCGGAAACCTCTGCTGCACTACATCCTGGAGTGCCCCCTCACCACCCCACTGCACCCACCCGGCCCGCAGCTCCACCCGGACGACGACACGGCTCCACAGACAGCAGCAGAGCGAGTGAGCCTCACCCAAAACTCCACCCTGGCAGAGGTGGTGGCAAAATTCCCGCTTCCTAGTTAAACTCCGAAAACTGACGACATCCGCTGACGGGCTCACCAGCTCGTGCCCTCCCCTAGGAGGACAAATCAACAACAACATCTCTCTCTCTCTCTCTCTCTCTCTCTCTCTCTCTCTCTCTCTCACCTACAGACCTCCCGGGCAATCACTCGATGACGACCTTGAAATGTACAGCGTCTTAAGGCAGTCACTTAATAACAACGACTCACTGATATTAGGAGACTTTAACCTCCCCCATATCGACTGGGCGACACTGTCAGGTACAGAAGGCGAGTCACATAGAATGATCGAATTTCTAGAAGAAAATTATCTAAGCCAAATGGTTTCTGAGCCAACTCGACAAAATAATATATTCGACCTTGTTATAACGACCCAAGATAACCTAGTCAGTAGTGTCACGGTAGGAGAACACCTCGGTTCTTGCGATCATAAATTAGTGCGCGTCGACATTAGAGCTCAATCATCAGTGACTGAAAATAAAGTAAAGGTGCCCAATTTCAAAAGAGCTAACTTCATAGAAATCCGACAAAAACTAACAGAAATACAACTATCAGATGACGGCAACGTAGATAAAGCCTGGCTAAGCCTTAAATATCACTTACTCACTCAGCAGAACACATTCGTCCCCTTGTGCGAGAAGCGAATTAACTCTAATAAAAGCCCACCGTGGTTTACTAGCGAAATTAAACAATCAGTCAATGAGAGAAAATTGTTTTACAGGTTAAAGAAAGAACAAAGCACGCCCCAAAACACTAGACTTTATAATGATGCCAGGCGACGAGTAAAAAGACTAGTAGGTCAGGCAAAGCGTAGATATGAAGTAAATATTGCAGCCAACTGTAAAAATAATCCGAAATCTTTCTTCAGTTACATAAACAACAGAAAGGCGATCAAAAGTGGTATTGGACCTTTAACAAACAGCGACGGTGCACTAGTGACTGACAGCCAACACATTGCAAACCTCTTAAACAATTACTTTTCCTCGGTGTTTAATACTAACAGTCTTCCTCTCGCTACCAACAACACCAGTACTATTGTAAATCTCGAGCATGCATTGCCTAGTTTTGAAATAACAACCGATGAAATCCTTAAAGCTCTCCATTCACTTAAAACAAATAAAAGCCCCGGACCCGACAAAGTATATCCTATACTGCTTAAAGAAACAAAGAGCGAAATACTTTCCTCCCTCACTACCGTATTCAATATGTCCTTGCGACAAGGCATCGTCCCTTCGGATTGGAAAAAGGCTAACGTGACACCGATTTTTAAGAAAGGAGACGAAAAAATACCAGGTAACTACCGACCCATTAGTCTAACTTCAATTGTAGGTAAGCTACTCGAGAGCATAATTAGAGACAAAATTGTGAGTTACCTCGAAAGCCACTCATTAATTGGGGATTCACAACATGGCTTCCGTAACAAAAGATCCTGCCTGTCAAACCTTCTGACCTTTTATAACGATCTCTTCTCAATTTATGACGTAACCAAATCAGTGGACGTAGTCTATCTTGATTTCCAGAAAGCGTTTGATAAAGTCCCACATCATAAATTACTTTATAAATTAAAGCAAATAGGCATTGACGGTCAAGTAAACCAATGGATCGCGAATTGATTGAGCAACAGACAACAAAGAGTGGTGATTGACGGATTTAACTCAGAGTGGGCGCCGGTCACTAATGGCGTCCCTCAGGGCTCGGTTCTTGGCCCAGTGCTCTTCATTATTTACATCAACGACGTGGATGTTGGACTCAATAATCGCATTAGTAAATTTGCAGACGACACAAAGATTGGTAACTCGGTTCTCACTGACGAAGACAGGCAAAGCCTCCAAGAGGATTTGCACAAAATTTCAGCTTGGTCGGATAAATGGGAGATGCCCTTTAACGTAGACAAGTGCCAGGTCCTTCAAGTTGGAACAAAAAATAAGAAGTTCGATTACGAAATACGCGGCGTTAAACTCACAAGTGTTCAATACGTTAAGGACCTGGGGATTAAAATCGCGTCAAACCTCAAATTCTCACATCAATGCATCGATGCAGCAAATAAAGCGAACAGAATGTTGGGCTTCATTAATAGAAACTTTTTATTCAAAAATAAAGATGTAATACTTCCGCTCTACAATAGTTTAGTCAGACCCCACTTGGAATATGCGGTACAGTTTTGGTCTCCCCACCATGCAAAGGACATTGCTAAACTAAAAGGTGTTCAGCGTCGAGCAATAAAAATGATCCCTTCCTTGCGCAACAATTCCTACGAAGAAAGGCTTTCCACCCTTAACATGTTCTCTCTTGAGAAACGTCGCCTCCGAGGAAAACTGATCGAATGTTTTAAAATACTTAATGGTGTCACGAATGTAGACAGAACAAAATTGTTTATGATCGATGACACTTTGCAAACGAGGAACAATGGCACAAAATTCAAATGTAGACAAGTAAATTCTGACTGCACCAAATTTTTCTTCACCAACGTTGTAGTGCGAGAATGGAATAAGCTCCCACCATCAGTGGTCCAGTGTAACACGATTGACTCCTTTAAAAACAAGCTCGACCGTCACTTCCTTGAACTTAATATTAACTAGAGTAGAAAAGCAACGTGTTGGAGCCATCTGATTAATGTAAAATCACTTAGGTTTAAGGACAGACCACCTAGTATGGACCATGGGGTCTGTGTGGTCTGATTTTCTATGTAAATCTATGTAAATCTCTCTCTCTCTCTCTCTCTCTCTCTCTCTCTCTCTCTCTCTCTCTCTCTCTCTCTCTCTCTCTATATATATATATATATATATATATATATATATATATATATATATATATATATATATATATATATATATATATATATATATATATTTATATATATTTATCTTATTCACTTTCTTTTGGGTACGTTTTGTCCGGACTTGGTACGTTTTGCTGGCCCGATTTGGTACGATCAGCTAAATCGGATTGGCAACCCTGCCCTTAAGTGGGGAGCAGACACTCAACTTGACAGGGCGTACCGCTCCGCCCTCCTGTGCCCAATAAACTTAAGAATAGGAGCTGGGCCTATTATTTAACCCACCAGTACATACGGTGGCAGCTCCACCTCCACCACTACATCCATATACAGGGGCCGTGTCCGTCCTCGTATAGAGTAATAATAATAATAATATAATAATAATATAATAATAATAATAATAATAATAATAATAATAATAATAATAATAATAATTATAATATACGATTTATATACTTGCGGTAGCCGTCAGGCTGAAAATTTACAATTTTTCTTCGCAAATGGAACTAGGACAAAAAGAAGGGGGACGGAGAATGGGGGTCTGATATGTTTGGGAAGGTTGGGGCGATGGAGCTTGGGGGTGGGAGAGGAGGGGGGGTGGGGGGAGTGCAGTGCGGTGGTACCGAGAGGGGGGGAAGGTGCGGTCTCTTCAAATGGCGGTGAGGTGAGGTCATGTGTTAATCCTCAGGTCAGACGCTGGGTTCAGGTGACAGTTGACGGTGGTGGTGCAGGTGAGCAGTTAATGGGTTTATGGGAGGTCACTCAGGTATACCCAGGCTTAGTAAAGGGGCTCTCACACATTCCCGGTCCCGGTCGCGACCGTCCCCGATGACTCCCGATAAGCCGATCGGGGCCTGACCAACGACAAAATAGGCAGTAATCCCCGGACCGGCGGCTTACCGCCGGTCTGCCTGCGGTAGACCGGCGGCTTACCGGCGGTAGACCGGCGACCATATACGATTTTCGATTTCTCCGACCGGCGACTGCAGCAGGTCAGTCGGCGATCGACCGCCGGCCTACCGGCGGCAGATCTGCGGCACATCAACGAGCAAACACTTTCGTTGCCACACCCAGTTGGAAGGGTATATAAACACCCGTCCAAGTATTTTGATCATTCGTGAGTTTCACATCGCAATGGCTTTCCTCAGCTCTCGTGAACGCGAAATTGAACTCTTCAAATG
>NC_066550.1:2940832-2943332 GCF_024679095.1 Eriocheir sinensis | reverse complement strand
GTTGGCGACACACAGCTCTCACTCGCCTTACAGCACCACAACACACACTCACTGTACGTCTATATGTCACAACATTTCACAAAAGTTCTTAGGAGTAATGAGTTCCTCGAATTAATGGGATTGGGGGAATGGGGAGCGAAGGAAAAGAAAAGAAAAAGAAAAAGAAAAAGGGTCAACAGGCTGACCCTATGGCTGCTATGGGGAGCGCCATGTAACACGTCTTGACCCCGTGAGGGTCAGGATGTGTGTGATGCATCTCACGTGTGGGGAGCTCCAGACACACAGCTCTTGCGGACACAGTAGGGTCTAAGGCTCTTCGTCCTATCAACTCCCTCCTCTTACTAAGTCGCCTACCTCTTAAATTCCACCGCAATGCTGCCTTTCTATATATCTTATACCGATATTCATGTTCACTGCCCTTCTGAACTTGATAACTGCATGCCTCCCCCCTCTCCCGCGGCCCCGCTGCACTCGATGTTTTACTCTCGCTCACCCTATACTGTTAAACTCTGGATTAGCCTTCCTTTATCTGTATTTCCTCCTGCCTATGACTTGATCTCTTTCAAGAGAAGAGTGTCAAAACGCTCATTTCCCGAAATTGACCTCTCTTATGGCCTCTTACTCTTTCTCTTTTTGGGGGGAGCAGCGCTTTGCGGGATTTTTATTGTTGCTTTTTTGTGGACTTGAGCTGTCTCCCTTGCTGTAAACAAAGAAACAAATACTCAAGATCTTTTGACAGAAGACCCTCCCAACAGAAACTTCATGATTCCAGGCTGGAGGCCGCAGAACGCTTAACCTCGAGCCTTACTGTCATTGCCGAATTGGGGAAGAAGAATTTGGTGTCCTTTATGGCCTTAAAACTCAACTTCTCCACCTGCCAACTCGACGCGATCTTCCAAACCCCTATCCACAATTCTTTAATAACCTCCTTTTACAAAAAAACATCTTCGATCTATCATTAACCCAAAATCTGAACCGGAAACATCTCGCTTACTAAGTCAGCTTTCTCGAGGTTGGGCGTTCTGTATCGCCTTCGCCAGCTCATTTTACCCGCCTATATATTATCCTAGGGCCTAGTCAGCCCTTAAATAGAGTATGCATCTCACGTGTGGGGTGGCTACACACACACAGCTCTCTTGGCCAGAGTAGAGTCTGAAGCCTCGTTCACACTGTGCCGACTCTGGGCCACGACAATCCAGCGACTTCTGCATTTGACAAGTCAGCTCCCACGCTCCAATAATTTTTTGGCGTCTTGGTGTCTGCTACCATGATTGCCGACTGTCTGGGACAATCGGCCAACTAGTTGGCAGAATGTCTGCGACATGCTGCCAACTAGTCCCTAGACGAGTCTCAACGGTCAATTTTTGAAATGGCGCCATGTCTACGACAACCACGAATCTGCCGACCGATTGGCCGACAGTCGCAAACGGTCTTGACGACAATCTTCCAGGTTGTCTGTCAACTGGATGGCCGACTAGCTGGCCGACAGTTGCCAAGGAGTTGGCCGACGGTCTTCCTGACGGTCTTCGCGACTGTCTTGGCGGCAGCGTTTCTGTTCCTTAAAATATGGAATCGCTCTGTATTCGAGAATGAAATGTATCGTTCCGTTTTGAACCAATACGGAACGGCATTTGTTCCGTACGGTATTTTGTTATATGAATGGACAAGCAGATATAATTCAGTATCTTAAAATTGTAGTGAACGCATTTTTCGGTTAATCACAAAACAAGCCCGTAAAATTTGTCAAAGGTCGTCCTGAAATACGTGTAAAATACGCGACGTAACTTCCCTCTCCCCTCCCTCTTGCCTCCACCAGCAGCGTGCTGCGGCTGTCACTCATTGCATGCTCGAGAAATTTTAGGGTTGCCACCCGTTCCTTTAAATATGGATCCATTCCGTATTGGAGAGTGAGATGTTGCATTCCACATTTTTCTGACCTCAGGGTGGCAACCCTAGTTGTGTCATTCAACACAAGAGAGATTGAGGCAAAAGGAGTGCGTGCGTACTGTGTGGCTCCCAAGTTTGTGCCAGCGAAACGTAACCATGCCCAGAAGTTGTTATTGTGCTTGTGATTGCAAAATAAAAATAAAAATTTCTTGATGGCGGCAGTGTTAGCCAATATTTCTGAGCCGACAGTCGTCACGAACGTCCTTCATTAGGCGAAGACTGTCGTCACGACAGTCCCTCATCATTCTTTAGTCGGCACAGACGACTGTGCCGACAGGAAACGGTAAAAATTAAAAAAAATGGCCCCGACAGTCGTGACGACTGTCTCAAGAAAAGCCAAGACTGTTGACGACAGTCGTCACGACTGCCCCAGACCTCCCTCAGACCTCAACCGGAAGTGACGGTTGGTCCAGACTCTTGCCGACTCTTGTCGTGAAAGTTTAGCATGGAATACTTTTTTGCGCTAACCGTCATGACTCCAGACTCCCGTCACGACGTCGGGGCAGCATCCGGCAACAGTCTCAAGACCTCTTTCAAGACATGCCCAACCCTT
>NC_066550.1:2928332-2938332 GCF_024679095.1 Eriocheir sinensis | reverse complement strand
GTAAAGTAAAAAAAAAAAAAAAAGCCCGCTACTTACTGCTCCTGAATAGAAGTCAAAGAAGTGGCCAAAAAGAGAGGTTAATTTCGGGAGGAGAGGTGTCCTGATACCCTCCTCTTGAACTCTTTCAAATCGTAGGCAGGAGGAAATACAGATGAAGGAAGATTGTTCCAGAGTTTACCAGCGTGAGGGATGAAAGAGTGAAGATGCTGGTTGACTCTGGCATAAGGGGTTTGGACAGTATGGGGATGAGCATGAGTAGAAAGTCGTGTGCAGCGGGGCCGCGGGAGGGTGGAGGCATGCAGTTAGCAAGTTCAGAAAAGCAGTCAGCATGAAAATATCGATAGAAGATAGAAAGGGAGGCAACATGGCGGTGGAATTTAAGAGGTAGAAGACTATCAGAATGAGGAGGAGAGCTGATGAGACGAAGAGCCTTTGACTCCACTGTCAAGGAGAGCTGTGTGAGTGGGATGCATACTCCATACGAGGGCGGACAAGGCCCTTGTGTGAGTGAGATGCATACTCCATACGAGGGCGGACAAGGCCCCTGTAAATGGATAGCAACTGTGCGGGGGAGAAGAACTGGCGGAGACGGTACAGAACGCCCATGTTATAGTAGGATATCAATGTATTATTATTATTTAATATCACCACGAATTAGGCATACAATTGTCAATGGAAAAACCCACGACAGATAGATCACGCCACCTTATAGGAATGTCGTCCGTCAGTGTTTACCGTCTCAGTTTTGTATACTTCGCACTCCGATGGTGCGTGGAGGTCACCTTGACATACGTGACCAATTGTAACAATTATTTTCCAACCTGTAACTCGTCACTCCTTCACGAGAGTCCGACTGACACACAACGACAGTCGCTCTCGCTCCGTCGCTTCTTGTACATAAAGGCTACGAATATAATTCGCCTTAAGGAAGCTGAAGTCTTAATCAACACCTTTTAAACGCCCCCCGACAAGCCCGTTACATTTGGTTGGCAGCGGTCACCACGCGCCTGTGCCTTCGCTACCTCGTTCTCCTCCAATCCACGAGAACTCACCAACAAACTCCGGGGACAGGCGTACAAAGGAAGGAAGGAGTCACAGTCCTGCCGTCCGCGGCAACGCACCTGCCGTCCGCGGCAACGCACCTACCGTCCGCGGCAAAGCACCAGCCGTCCGCGGCATCTCACAAGGCGCCAGCTACAAGCAACTCACAAGGCGCCAGCTACAAGCACCTCACAGGGCGCCGGCTACAAGCAACTCTACAGGCGTCCAGCCTACAAGCCTCGAGCACATCAGCTACAAGCAACTCTACAGGCGTCCAGCCTACAAGCCTCGAGCACACCAGCTACAAGCAACTCTACAGGCGTCCTGCCTACAAGCCTCGAGCACACCAGCTACAAGCAACTCTACAGGCGTCCAGCCTACAAGCCTCGAGCTCACAAGCTACAAGCAACTCTACAGGCGTCCAGCCAACAAGCCTCGAGCACACCAGCTACAAGCAACTCTACAGGCGTCCAGCCTACAAGCCTCGAGCACACCAGCTACAAGCAACTCTACAGGTGTCCAGCCTACAAGCCTCGAGCACACCAGCTACAAGCAACTCTACAGGCGTCAAGCCTACAAGCCTCGAGCACACCAGCTACAAGCAACTCTACAGGCGTCCAGCCTACAAGCCTCGAGCACACCAGCTACAAGCAACTCTACAGGCGTCCTGCCTACAAGCCTCGAGCACACCAGCTACAAGCAACTCTACAGGCGTCCAGCCAACAAGCCTCGAGCACACCAGCTACAAGCAACTCTACAGGCGTCAAGCCTACAAGCCCCGAGCACACCCACCGGCCTACGCAGCCGAACGCGAGGGCCACAATATACAAGCCGCTCCCCCGCTTCAAGCCAGCACTGCTACGAACACTGCAAGCCACTCCACGATACGGCGGAAGTATTCACACCAGCAAGGAGGAGGCACGCCCCGCTGACCTTGGGACACCCCACATGCCCCTCGCTCCACAGCTGGCGGCAACACCGCCGCTGCCGGGAGCATCGGCCCAAACCTCTTCCGGCGTAAGTCAGCAAGGGTACCCGCGGCGATCTCCCGGTGACTGCAAGCTGTTCCCACTACCGTTTCTTGCAAGGCGTCTTCTCAAGAGGTTTCACACCCAAGTCGTCTTATCTGCCACCGCCGCCCATCTCTTACTATAACAAGGACGACGCGGCCATCATACGTCTGGCGGCAGTGTACCGGCTCCCAATCGCGGCCGCTCAAATTGCTGGGTCAGCAGTTTTTCAACCTCCATTGCGAGTCCTCCGATGTCAGCCCATCCCTCACCTCTCACCGCCGCTGTGGCCGCGGCCGAGGTTTCCTGACGCGCCTACAACGACTGCACGTACCCCAGGGCATCAGAAGCCGTCGCCCTCTCCACTACATCAGCTGATTAATCTTGGTATTTGTGGATATTCCCTTCTTGTCCAAATATGCCGACTCGGCTTATTTTCATTATTGTCCGTGCAGGGGCACGATTTTTTATTTCTGTGTTCCTAACGCTGTTAATCAGTCATAATTGTGAGAGTAACGTTCATTCGCATACGATATTGATTCTTTCTTATTGTTTGCTAGCGAGTCTATTGAGTATAGTGTGAGTTCCCTGATCAAAGTTAATCTTCATCAGTGTGCCCTGCCTCCGTTTTCTTTTCACCGCTCGAGAGAAAACGTGAGCTTCAATGGTATACTCACTTAACATACCACTTTGTTTATATAGTTATTCTTTCAATATACCCATATCATTAGGGCATTCCATTATAACCTTAACTTCTATTACGTCTAAACAGGCACCTTGCTAGCCATTCTTTCTTGCCTTTTTAGGGTTTCAACGCAAACTATTCATTCATACACGTTCCGTTTATTGGTTCATATTTACAGCTATCAACATATGCTCCTATTTTGTATATGATTTACACCATAGTATGAACAAAGACACTCTCGCTAAACTCGGCGACACCTTTAAACAGTTGGCTCGTCCTTCAAGTGAAGAGGGACCGGAACACGATACCACAACCGGTGGATTTACTAAGGTAATCTTATGTTCAGGCACTCATTATTTATCAATTACAGGCCGCAGAATTCATTCACCCCCGGGTTCGTCTGCATACTTCCAACCCACTCAAGGTTCAAGGACACCCTCACCGGCATCCCCTCGCACCAGCCGCAGTATTACAGGCTCACAGTAAGGTCTCTCTCACCTGTAGTTTTTGCAAGCAATCAGGACATTCTGAACATTCTTGCTTCGCGAAACGTAGGGAATCAACACATTCAAGACAGGGCTCAGATAGGGGGTCAGGAGGTTACAGGGGCGGGCATCATTCATCACACAGGAACCCTAGGCCAAACCATCAGCGGAAGGCTGCCTTTTGCCATATCCACGGGAAGTGTTTTCATGATTCAGACAGTTGTTCTGCAATACAAAAGGCCAAGGAGGAACAGAAGTACAAGTCCTCAGCGGACAGTAAACCACACTCCTCTTCTCAGAATAAAAAGACATGACTTCGTGACAGCCCCGAGGCGTACATCCAAGTGTCCTTTAAGGAAAATACTAATTGGGAGCAACTTGACTCCGTCATTGCCGCCTTGGGACGGACAAGCATAATTGCCCTCCCTTGCAAGGTGGGCAAAATTTCACTCACCTTAGCGGTTGACACAGGTGCCACAGTCAATGTCATCTCCGACTCCGCTTACAGGTCTCTGACACGACAGGCGAGTGGGGAAAATTGGCCTGAATGTGGTAGGCGTGACGGGCACCACTTTGGGAATCCTTGGGCGAGTACCACTAACAGTCAGCTTACATGAAAAAGTATGCCCCTTTCGAGATTTCTTTATGTCTCTAGCAGGTTTGCCTTACCTGTGGATGGGATCTTAGGATTAAACGCCATGAAAGACCTGCACATCGCCATAAACCCTGTAAGCAACGCGATCGTGTATCAAGGCCGACGCATACAGGGGATGGTAAATCCATTGCCTCTGTCACCTGTAATCCCACCCTCAGAGGGGGAAAATGACCGACCCACCACAGACTCAGGGTCTGCCACCGCCCAAGTGTCACCTCTTACGGTCAAACCACACGAAACCATTGCAGACTTGTGGCGGACAGTAACGGCAGTCGTAGAAGGTCCTCATATAGTTCCGGATCGTGCTGCAAAACTTGTTAAAATCCGTTTGCCTAACGCCCCTCCGACGGGCAGTGATGTGTGTATCGACGGAGCTCCTCAAATACACCGCGTGACGGTGGAGGTAACTCTTGCGACAGTCAAGGAAGGAGGTTTTGCAGAGGCATTGGTAATAAACACGTCTGGATCCCCTGTATCCTTAAGACACGGTGTTCGATTATGCCAGTGTCTTGTGTACGGGAGAAATGTCGCCCCGGAACCAGCTGAATACCCTTCAGCCCAAGTCTCAGGCATAACCTCGGCGTGTCAGGCTTCTCCCGAACAAGACACAGCTAATTTAGAGGCATTCCTAAAAGTTGCACACTATTCCGAAATTAAGCCAACCTTAGTCCAGCTTCTGGAACATTATCGGGGGGCGCTTGCTCTACCAGGCGAGCCGCTTGGAGTTACGCAGTGTGCTGAACACCACATTAAGTTAAAACCCAATACAAATCCTGTATATATCAATGCGTACAAGCTCCCCCACAGTCAGAGGGAGGTGGTGCAACAACTTATCTCTGAAATGTTAGAACAAGGTGTCATCAAAGAATCGAATTCCCCGTGGAATTCACCCTTGTTTCTGGTTCCAAAGAAAGACGGTTCTTATCGTCCTGTGATTGATTTCCGGCGTGTGAACACCGCGACCGTGGATGATCATTTTCCGCTTCCCGTTCTTAGAGATCTTCTGATGTGTCTCGGTAGAGGAAATAAAGTCTTTACGAGTCTTGATCTGGTCAGTGGCTACTGGCAACTGCCCATGGCCCACGAGTCACGTGAAATAACGGCTTTCAGCACGCCTCATGGCCACTGTGAGTGGACGAGGATGCCGTTCGGGCTCAAAGGAGCTCCCTTGATCTTCCAAAGGACAATGAACAGTATTTTTGGTGACTTGCTGGGCAACTCTGTCTATGTGTATTTAGACGACATCATCATAGCAAGTAAAGACGTGCATGCACACATGGAAACACTAAAAGCAGTCCTACACAGACTTCAAGAGGTCGGATTAAAGCTCAAAATCACCAAATGTGAATTTTTAAAGCCTCGGATCAAGTTCTTGGGGCATGTCGTGGACGAATTCGGCATCCACACAGTGGACGACAAAATAAAGGCTATTGCCGAGTTCCCTCAGCCAACGTCTGCGGACAAGGTACGGTCTTTCTTGGGTGTCGCAGGTTATTACAGGCCTTTCATTAACGACTTCGCAGCACGCGCGAGTCCTCTAACCCATCTTTTAAAGAAAGACGTACCATTTCAGTGGCTCCCAGCTCAACAAACGAGCTTTGAGGATTTAAAGAAAGCGCTTACACAGGCTCCGGTCCTTGTCTTTCCGGATTTCAAGGACCCCTTTCAGCTTTGTACCGACGCTTCGGCTAGTGGACTAGGAGCCGCTCTGATGCAAACAGATAAGTCCGGCAAAAAGCATGTGATAGCGTTCGCCAGTCGAGTACTAACAGCTCCGGAAAAGAACTATTCTGTTACCCACCTAGAGGCTCTTGCCATTGTGTGGGCTCTGAAGCATTTTCGTGACATAGTGATGGGGTACGTAATTGTGGTGTATACGGACCACGCAGCCATAACTGATCTTTTCAAGGGAAAAAAACCTACACGGTCGTCTGGCAAGATGGTTCTTAACGATCCAAGCATACAATCCGGAGATAAAATATATCACCGGGAAAACAAATGTGGTCGCAGATACCTTATCTCGGAATATTCCGATAGGCGCGATTACCACCTCAGAGGTCATCCACAACTTCACTTCACCTGAGCTACACACTGCTCAGCGAGACCATCCTGTGTGGAAGAGGTTAATTTACGCCCTCGAGTCGGGAGACGAATCAAACCTTCCTGAATTGCCAGTTCCCTTTTCACAATTCTTCCTATCAGAGGACAACCTCCTTTGTAGGTCATGGCCAACCAAACCGGTACCTATAGACCAACTGGTCATCCCAGACAAATACGTCCCCGTGACGCTTAAGCTGGTCCATAACACACCCATTGCGGGTCACCCAGGAAGAGACAAGACGCTATCTGTCACCAGACGAAAGTTCTGCTGGCCCACATTACGGGTTGATGTAGAAAAACATGTCGCACATTGCGTCGTTTGTGCTAAGCACAAGGGGTCCGTCAAAGGGCCAGCACCTATGTTGCAATACCCATTATCAGAGGCGCCATGGGATGTTGTTAATATAGACTTATTACAGCTCCCCCAGAGCCAACATGGTTCGCGCTACTTATTGGTGTGCGTCGACCAGTTCTCTAGGTTTCTAGTTCTAGCGCCTCTCAAGTACAAGACAGCCACACGCGTGGCCCATGCCCTCGTGACTCACGTGTTGTGTCCACATTCGTCTCCTCGAATTCTTTTGAGTGACAATGGCACCGAGTTTAGGAACTCAGTATTGAGCGAAATATGCGCTCAGTTTAACATCACGCAATCCTTCATCACAGCTTACCACCCAGCTGCTAATGGGTTGGCGGAGAGGGCTAATAGGAAAATCTTACACGTCCTCAGGCCTATCGTGAACGATCTCCACGATAACTGGGAGGATTGGCTATCGCATATAGCCGCTTCCATAAATACGTCAGTAAACGACTCTACGGGGAAGTCTCCCTACTACATCTTATATGGGGTGGAGAAACGTCTTCCGTACGACCTCCTAACAATCCCACAACAACCTCTCTACAACACTGATAGGTACGCACAACAACAGATGCATGTGTTTTCCAAGATACACTCAGAAGTTAGGTGTACGTTAAAAGCTACGACGGTGGAAATGTCAAAACAGCACAAACAGGCCGTCCCGGTGAATTTAAAAGAGGGTGACACAGTCATGATTAAGCAAGCGGAAAGGAGTTCGAAACTGGGGGTTAAATGTGTGGGTCCTTACCGAGTTGTTCGGAATGTCAGGGGAAATCGGTTCGAGGTTCTCGAGTCGATTAGTGGAGTTAGTCTAGAAGTTCACAGTGATCGTCTGAAAGTAATTCCCTCACCTTTGGACCTTGATATTGGAAATTCCCCCTCAGAGTCAAATGTTCAACAAGATAATCCCAACATCCATAGCTATAACTTGAGACCACGGGTTTAAATACTTCATTCCCGCCACTTTCAGATCATGATGTTGCGTTTTCTGATCATCTTGTCCCTCGGCTCCCTGCTTGCAACGACACCCATCCACCTGAAGCCTGGTGCCCTCACGGCACACATAGGAGAGGTCTTCCTCATAGAAGATGTGCTCCTCGTAAAATATCCATTTACTTCCTTGACCAACACCACTGACACAATCAGGATAGTCTCAGAAAAACTACTCGGCATGGCAGACGCCATACGGGCTACCAAGACTAGGGAATCAAAGGCACCTTCTAGTACCAACTCTCTGAATCTTTTTCAACTACTGGAGGATAGGATTCTGTTCTTACGGGGAAAAGTTGATGAGGTAGACATGGATTATAGTTTTCACTCAGTTCACTCTCGGGTAAAGAGGGGGTTGCTCAACATCGTTGGGTCCGCCTCAAAGTTCCTTTTCGGTACGGCTACCGACGAGGACGTACGCGATTTGCGGGACCACTACGCTCCCGTACTTTCCTTTGCTGCCCGAAATCGCAGGGTGATCAACGCCAATTGTAGAAAACTTGCGCGGTTGCATACTAACATTGAGGAACTGCAAGAGCAGACAAATAAGATGGTAGAGGTTATCAACATAGTTGTCAAACTGATCGACCAGGTGAATTAGTTTCTCCTCCTAGATCAGGCCTTGCATGTATTGGAAAACGTCATTAACTCTGTCGCAACGGCAAATCAGCAGGTTATTAGCAACATGGTTGATGCAGCGCACGGTAGAGTCACACCTGCCTTGTTCCCTCTACACGATTTGAGAACGACTGTCCATATCGGGTATCAAAATTATAGCCTAACACCTTTATTCACCCCAGACATGAGTCAATATTTTTACCCCTTGATTGAGTCCAGCCTCACCCCCGATGCCATAATCATTCATGTTCCATTTCAGACGGCGGACGTGTTTAAGGCACACGAAATTGTCCCGTTCCCTTTTTTAGCTAAGGACAGTGTGTTAGCCCTGGACACGTCCCCGTCTCATGCTCTAATCACGAAGGATTTCGCTCTGTATTCGACGGGTAGCTACTCACTCTTGCAATATTGCAAGGAGACGGTCTTCGGGCGATTCTATCGCTATGCGTCTCTCTTTGCCTTCCTACCAGTTCGGGGAGGGGTATGCGAGATCGCCCTCACCCGCGTGAACGCGTCTGACGCTCTTTTCCTATGCCCTTACAAGCAGCTACCACCAACACCTGTTTTCCATAAGAACTTTCAGGTTCTGCATTATTTTTATTTCCCTCAGTCATTCTATGTATCAGTCATCTGCCCGGAGGGTACCACTTATCAACGGGTTACTGGTCACTATGCCATAGCGGAAACATGCTATATCCGTTCCACTAACATAACAACGTACCCGTCCCAGATCCGTCTGGTTTTCACGGCCAATATTTCCCATCGAGTGTTTCCTATACGGTCTCTCGATAACATTCACTTTTCCAGCATCTCTTATGTGACTAATTCTCTTAATTCATTGTCTTTCGCTAACAAAACAGAGTTTGCGGAAACCCTGGAGGAAACGCTGCCTGACTATTTGCATCTCCCCTACCTGTACCCTGGATTTTTTGTACCAATGTTTCTGATGTTCGTCAGTCTCGTCGTCATGTGCTACCTTATTAGGAGGAACTCTGTCCTGCACGATTATTTGGTTGTGCAGACACGGCGACTGGATGCAGGGAGGCCACTGGCAAGGTAGTTTTCCTTTTCTCATGCAAGTCAGAGGACAGAAACCTGGCATTCCCCTGCTCCTATACTTAACATTGTACTATGTTTCACTACTGTATGTTTCACTACTGTATTTTTTTTTAGGAGCTAGATGAACGTTTCATTGTCTGTAACTATGCCAGTTGATAGCTTCTTATACATGTGTCCTTATATTTATCTTTTGAGAGATTTCTTATGTTTCATGTCACAGACGTTGTGGTTTACCTCTCACTATTTATATTATAACTCCACATATGTTCTTACATAGCCAGTGTTTTATTGTAATAATATCATAGGCAGTCTGCTTGACAAACTCCCACTATGTATGTTAATGGTAACTAGACTGCTATTTAAGTTTTTGTATATCGCGAGGTCGCGATCACTGGTAGGTGACCGAGCAGTGTTATAGTAGGATATCAATGTATTATTATTATTATTATTATTATTATTATTATTATTATTTAATATCACCACGAATTAGGCATACAATTGTCAATGGAAAAAACCCACGACAGATAGATCACGCCACCTTATAAGAATGTCGTCCGTCAGTGTTTACCGTCTCAGTTTTGTATACATTGCATTTCATAGTGCGTGGAGGTCACCTTGACGTACGTGACCAATTGTAACAATTATTTTCCAACCTGTAGCTCGTCACTCCTTCACGAGAGTCCGACTGACACACAACGACAGTCGCTCTCGCTCCGACGCTCCTTTGTACATATATATATATATATATATATATATATATATATATATATATATATATATATATATATATATATATATATATATATATATATATATATATATATATATATATATATATATATATATATATATATATATACATATATATATATATATATATATTCGCCTTAAGGAAGCTGAAGTCTTAATCAACGACCTTTAAACGCCTCCCGGCAAGCCCGTTACATCGTGTTCAAAATGTAGTTCGATTTCCCCCTGCCTAGGTGCGTCCTAGATACCTTT
>NC_066550.1:2673312-2711496 GCF_024679095.1 Eriocheir sinensis | reverse complement strand
GTGTTTAAAATATCAACTTATCCGCCTGGCGAGCTGCAGTTCGGTATTCTAAAACACGCGTAAGTAATACTCCAAACAAGCGGAAGCAGCAGCGGAGTGATGTTGCACTAGTCCATGACGATGAAACGTGCAATAACACAAGGTGTGGAGCGCAGGGTTGAGAAGGCGTGTAGCTTGGGGTAAGGTAGGCTGTGGTGGCCGTTGCGGGGAGGTCACGTCCGTCTCTCGGGAGTGAGAAAGAGAGAGAGAGAGAGAGAGAGAGAGAGAGAGAATCCGAGTTGGAAACCAGTTAAATGGAGAATAAAACTGGATTCAGGATAGTGACTCAGAGAGAGAGAGAGAGAGAGAGAGAGAGAGAGAGAGAGAGAGAGAGAATCCGGGAAGTTGGAAACCAGTTAAATGGAGAATAAAAACTGGGATTCAGGATAGTGACTCAGAGAGAGAGAGAGAGAGAGAGAGAGAGAGAGAGAGAGAGAGAGAGAATTCTCACCTCACCCAATAAAGCCTGGATTGCGGGAGTAGGCTTGGTATACCCCTGCCGTGGGTCTCTCTCTCTCTCTCTCTCTCTCTCTCTCTCTCTCTCTCTCTCTCTCTCTCTCTCTCTCTCTCTCTCTCTCTCTCTCCAGCGGGGTGTGGTGTAAGGGCGGACACTCGGGCGATCACTTAATCACCTCGTACGATGGAATTAAGTCAAGTTTACGAGTTAGCGTGGCCACCCCCTCGCCCTGTGTGTGTGTGTGTGTTACGTGGTAATTAAAGACTTGAAGTATAAGCCGTTAAGTGTGCTAATAAATCTCCTGGATCTTCCCCGTGTATCAGGCTTCCGTAGTGCCTTAGTGCCTTTCTGCCTCCATTGTTTGCCGTCCAGCAGTCCGTTCAGTGCATCACCTGCATAGTGCCTTAATGTTTTGGAACGACATTTAGCTCATTATTTACCTGTGTTTATGGGTTATTCATCTGTTTGGTTTGCTTCACTGTAACCGTGCTTTCATTCTCTACATAGGCTATTTGCGTAATGAGTTCCTTTGTAAAGGGGTAAATTCTCTGAAATTTATATTTTCATTTTTTTTACTTTGTTTTTATTTGTTTACTGTATTCTAGATTTGTTTATATTTGTTTGTGTATCTGTTTAACTATTCGTTTTTACTTTTCCTGATATTTGTACTTTTTGTTTACTCATTATTCTGCTTTTAATAATAATTATTGATGTTTAAATGTTTACCTATTTCATTGATTATATATGATATCTTTTTGTCAGTTTTGGGCAATGTTACTGTCAATGAAAAACGTTGCTATTAACTATTGCTTATATTCACAAGACGAATTGATACCACATATTTAGTTGGTTAGTTATACTGCCTTCAAGTAAAGTTTTAAACTGCTAGGGAACTGGATGAAGTGTGTGTGTGTGTGTGTGTGTGTGTGTGTGTGTGTGTGTGTGTGTGTGTGTGTGGTGTGTGTTCATGCGTGGTCCGAGAATCTGCAGTCTGGAATGGTTTGGTGAGCGTCAGCGGGATTAATGGCGTGTGATTGTTATGCATGGCGTGTCGCGAGTGTACGTCGAGTTTGTGTTGGGATCGTGGCGGTGTGACACGAAGTGTTTAGCGCTGTGTGTATTGTATTCGCGAGGCAGGTGATATAAGCGGTTTGGGTACCAAGCCTGGGGAAAAGTAAGGGAAAATCACACTGTAAACGACTATATATCAACATTTAAAACTTACTACCTACCACGTTGCCAACAGGCGACGTGTTTTTCCGACCGATTGCCTCAGCTGGGGCCAGATTATTTGTAAGAGCAAGAAATTGGCGGGTAATCAAACTACCTAGTTAGTTGTCTTACATCCCTCCAGAAAAGGAGGACTCATGAAACACATGAAGGCAGGCTGAGTGTGAAATGTAAATGTAATGTGAGGTGGGACCACGCCTTTCCACTAAGCCCCGAAGATGTGCGTGGGTTTAGGGAGTTGCCGGGACCAGACTAGACACCCGGACTTGGTAATGTCGAGTACACAGATGGAGCTCTTGAACGCTACACATGCCCATGAAAAAAGTTCTTAAAACCAGGCAACAAAAAAATAATGCTCAGAAAATAAGGTGGGCGTTACATGAGATACAGATTTTAGTGTACTGAACGTACGTAATAAAAAATACATGTGGTGAGCAGCCATGGGGCGATTACTTAATATTTTCACGATTACGATTACAATAAAATTAGGTATAATCGATTACGATTACATGATGTATTAAAAGGTGATTATAATCGTGATTACAGGAAGGACTGAAAGGTGAACTTGCAAATTTCATACACATGTACCATACTAAATATTTAATTGGTTGAATTACTATAGATATTTATAGTACATACCTGCTGCACGATAAACTATTAACTAAATCTTTGCTAATGTAATCGCAAAAGTGATCACGATTACATTTTTAATGTATTTGATTACGATTATACTTACTTAAAAATAATAAGAGGGTAATCGATTACGATTACGATTACTTGAAAAACTGCAATCGATTGTAATCGTTTACGATTACAGATTACGATTACCCCATGTCTGGTGGTGAGTGGTGAGGACATATATCACGGAGGTTTTAGTACTGTGCATTATCAAAAATAGAGTTTGATGTGCCATGAATGAGACGTTCAGTTTACGAAAGGTGAATCCAATAAAGTGTTGTTTTGAGATATTCATGTTTGATGATTTGCATCGTTGTTACAACTCGTAAACTTAACTATTAATATTGTTAGTCCTGAAATCAAGAAATACCTATGTATCAAGAGGTGATTCTGGCATATAAGGATTAGATAATAATTGTAAGTTACTACTACACTTATGTTTTACTGATACCTCGTATACTTTTAATCAGAAAAAAAATTACGACGTCAATATAACACTACATAAATTTAGCTGAAAAAAACACTTCAGCAAGTCATAAACATCATTGACGTACAGGAGATGGGAGGCGTGTGTGTGTGTGGTGGTCATTAATAGTCAAGCAGGTCGTGATCCATAAATGTGGATCTCTTTATTTCGGTTTCTTTCACAAGCCCTCCTAGATATGTTGCTTATTATAAATACCAGTATTTTATAAAAATCTGAATGTGACATTTTTTCATTTCCCAACTGAGCAAAACATCGTCACTAACATAGTTATCCTATTCTCCACTTTGCGACTTCTTTCTCCGTCCAATAGCTGGTGTAGGCCTGCTCAATATTACGTTTTGTTTCTGTTACATTCCTTTGCTAAGTCGTAGTATCACACTTCCTGGAATGTCCACGTAGCCTCTGGTCACTACAGTGCAAATGTGTTCCTCGTCAAGGTGGGTTCACAGGAAGTGTTTGTTTAGATTACAGTCAATGTGTGCTCTGTGCTAAGAACTTTTAATTTTGAGGCTTTCAGCCTCTGACTGGCGTGGCGTGACATCAGAGAGCAACAAAATAGTTTAAAACATGTGGAGACATGTAGAGAAAGGTCACAATGATAGTATGGCGTGTATAACTCAAAACTCCCCGAAATGTGCGTCTCCACCAAGGTAAAGCCACTCCTAGATCTCGGCCGCTCTCCAATGCACTCCTTGGCAGCTTGCAGAGTCTCACGTTTGAAGGTATCCCACAACTCTATAGGGTTCTCCTGAGTGCCAGCTTAAACACTTACAACCGTTTGAACTGTCTGCACGCTCCTGAGCTCACTTTGCCAGGTCCTTCAACCTCTCGAGGGTGGAACACAAGTTGTGTTGCATCTCGAGATTCTTCTTGACCTGACATGAAGCTTGAGTGTTGCAACAACAAACCTATGGTTAGTTGAAAAGAACTCAGCACTCCGGTAAACCCTGTAGTTCTGAAGGATCCTCCAACGAGTACTTACGAGAATATGGTCGATCTCCTTAGCTACCCCTCCGGCGTCGCTATACCACGTCCAGCGGTGCAGCTCTGGTCTCTGGTACCAGGAACCCGCAATTCTCAACCTTCTGGATTTTGCAAAATTCAGGAGGATATGTTGATATTCCAGGTACTAGATCCATGGGGACCAACACATAGCTCATAGCCAACCCTGTCAGTGAGTAGTAGTAGTAGTAGTAGCAGCATTGAAGTCACCCAGGACAATGACTGTGTCCCGGGGAGGGCACTGGTCTAATACAGAGTCGAGTTTGGAGTAGAACGTCTCCTTCTCTTCAGTTTCACGCATCTCGGTAGGAGCGTACACTGCAACAAGAGACATGAAGCCCAGTGTGTGCTTCAACCTCACTGGCATTATACGCTCATCAACCGGAGCAACCTCAACCACAAATGGCAGCAGTTGGCTGGAGATACCCATAGCTACCCCCCTGACATGGAAGCCATTGCTCATGCCGGACCAGTAAAAGGTGTACCCCCTCCCCATTGATCTCGCCACTGCCAGGCCTCCTTGTCTCAGAGAGTGCCACTATGTCCACCCTCAGCCTTCCGAGCTCATTTGATAGGTGGGGCAGTCGATCATCGTCCGAGAGACTCCGGACGTTCCAGGAGCCCACACGCAGAACCCTCCGAAAGTTAACCCCGGGCCCGGTTCTGCGGGCGGGCGCAGCCTCTGCTTCACCCCGGCCACCCCCAAAACAAAAAGAGGGGCTAGGGGGCCCTTCCTCCTTCGAGGTGCAGGGGTCCCGTAGGCTTTGCCCTACACCCGTCACTGACGGCAGGCTCCCCGGATGCGGATGCATCGTGGAAGCCCGCCGCGCGTGCCCCAGCAAGACCGGATCGGGGTCGAGGCTCGCGCCCCGACCCCGGCCTCTACTTTTTAATTTGTTTTTAGCTAGGGCACATTTTTTTGCGGGGGAGGGGGTGGAAGCCCCCCCCCCCTAACCAGCCCAGATCATGGGCTGGCCTGACTGCTCGCCATAGGGCAGGGACGCAGGACCCCTGGGGGGATCAATCCCCCGGCTACCCAAAGAAAGAAGCGTGATCAGAAGAGAGAGAGAAAGCGGGGAAAGACAGCTCGGGGAGGCTGAGGGCGCTGCATTCCTCATTCAGATAGACCTGCCCCTACCCTGGCTATTTGGTTACCACCCAGCGTATTGAAATGGTTAGCGTACCTGTTGCTAACTGTTTCGGCTTGTCACTTAGTGTAGCATTTCCACTGGAGAAACAATACATGAAGTGAGTGGATGTTTGACGCCCCCAACCACCACCAACATGCATTGCAATGTAATGCAACGTGCTGCAATGAGCTTCCGCGCGGCGCCACTTGCTTGCAATCCATGTTTTCACCTCTTTTTAATTTTAGGATTTTTTTCATGGTCTGTCATGATACTCCTAGGTTCTCTCACACCACTAGTCAAGAAAATGGGAAATTATAGCAGTCACTAATATATTTTTGTATATATACGCGAAAAATCGATTTATATACTATTTTTTTTCATAAATCCAACAAAACACTCTATGTATCCGCCTCAGATGTCTTTTGAATTATATTTTATTGATTTTACACAGTAGAAGACTGGTTTTTACTTTGAAATATGGTCAAATTCGAGTACATTAATTTGTGATCCCGTAAAAAAGACGTAACAATGAGTAAACAAAGCAGCCTGTTTACACATCCAATGAAAGTTAGTTAAGGAAACCATGTCTGTTTTGTTCTTCATATCCTGATGTATATATCCTGTGGATTTCAAGTCCCTAGTTGGAATAGGTAAAAATACAAAAAAAAAAATTTCATCTTCATCGCTTAATATCTCAAAACCATGATTTTACACTTTAAAAAATATCTCCTCCGTTGCACTTCTTGTTATACACATATATCCTACTGCTTCTTATGAAAGTATGTGTTAGGAATAGTGTTTGCTATCGGAACTATTGTTTGAAGTTGATTTAGATTTTTTGAAAAATATTTGTCAATTTTTTTTATTATTTCATCGAACTTTAAAAACATATTTTTTACTATTGTATGAAACCAAACGATAGCAAGCGTTAATCCCCTATCCTTCCTCATTAAAATGTTTTTTGAATGAAAGAAATCGGCCCGTAAATAAGGGAGAAGATACGGTTAGAACATAAGGAATTTAACATGGGATTTGAAATTTTACAACCCCCTTTAAAAACAAGCAATCAAACGAAATACAAAATTTGTGTATGCGTCATAACTTTCAGAGTTCATCACTACATGATAATTTCAAAGTAAACTACATATGACCCCCCAAAAAATCCATGAATGGATGTTGCAATACCGTAGTGTATGTGATTAGGGAGATAGTTTTTACTAAGGTTTGTTGCAGTAAAAAAAGTAAAAATAAATCTTCGTGTCAGAAACAACCTGTTAAGGGATACTTTATAATTATATTCTCGCATCATCTTATCCTCTAGGTCTCTCCTTTCTAAATATAACGAAACTTTCTCCACATTTCGTTATCGCATTACAAATTTCACGTTAACAACAAATGTAGAGGGCATACACCTTCCGGGCTGGTCGATAAATGGGTACTTGGGCAAACCTGGAGAAGGTAAATTCTTGCAATCCCGGCCCTCACACTGGTCCATCTCCCGGGGTACCTAATGTGTTTTTGCCACGTCACGCTCAGTGTACATATTACGGAGATGAGCACCTCGGCCACACGCACCTGTTGTGTAAACTAACTACATTACCTTCATATCTTATTGTTAATAATATGTTCATTCATTTATTATACATATCTCCCATTTTTTCGTTTTTCTTTTACTTGTATATCTCTTGGTTCACATTTTCGTATTAAATATTGCTCCCTAATTTTTTTCCATTTGGCACACAGTTTACTAATTCTGAAACATGTTAACGTACTCTGTGTGTTAATCTTCGTATCTCTTATTTCTTCAGACGCTATAATCTCTCTCTCTCTCTCTCTCTCTCTCTCTCTCTCTCTCTCTCTCTCTCTCTCTCTCTCTCTCTCTCTCTGTCTATCATTGAGCCATGCTTTATCGCATCGTTGCGTGTCTTCTCATTTGTTTTGCTCTTTATTCCTTCTCAGAATATTTATATATCGTAATCAAGGCTATAAAACGTGTTAACAAAAAAACTTGTTTGTTTTGGAAATTTCGATCATTTTTTTGTTAAACATACGGCTGAGAATAATATATCTCGCATTAAAGCCTAAGAATTTAGAAAAGTAATGCCTGCTAATATATACAATGTGTTGTTTTATCATTATCCTTTATATCAAAAGAGCAATTAGAACGCAAGCACGTGAGATCAGGAACCTCCCGCTGAAGATAAAATAAAAAAAAGTGTTTGATGTCTTTTTTGAGAAGTTTTCTTATTTTTATGTATATGTCTGTACGCATTATTTATCAAGAGCATGTAAAACTTCTTTTTGTATGTTAAATCTCTCCATGTTAAAATCACAAAAATGAGAAAAAAATGATTTTGGAGGGAGGGGGCGGCGGGGGTGATGCAAACCCTGATCCTAAATCACCTCCTTCCGCAAGAAAGAGAAAGGATTAAAATCTAAAGAATTCGGTCGAATTTATCTCAGCTGTGAAGCTCAAAGTGACTACATAGATTGGTGTATCAATTATATATATATATATATATATATATATATATATATATATATATATATATATATATATATATATATATATATATATAACGTAGAGCATATACCCGGCGGCGCTTCGCTTCATTCACTCGTTGCCTCCACTCCCCGTGTAAAGCTCCCACGCATTATTAGTAGAAACACTCATAATTATTATCTCAGCCTCTGTCAACGGATGTGAGGTTTCTGAAACATTACATGAACAATATGATTAAAAAGCACTCATAATTGTTTTCTTAACCTCTGACAACGGCGACTCCAGCTGATGTGAGGTTTCTGAAACAGCACGAACAATATATTTTGAAATACACGTTGCTTATTTAATATAGCTTATTGTATTATTATGTTTAATAAGTCATCATTTTGCGAAATCTAAGAACTGGGATGGAGTGTGTTCATTGGAAAGGAAGAGTAATGAAACCATATCTCGTAAAGCTCTCTGGAGCGAACTTTGTTTACAGACGTCCCTCCCCTCCCCTCCCCCCTCCGTAACACACCGGCCAACACATGCATATTCTTAACAGGAGCCGCTCATGTCGAAATAATGAGAGGCAAAGGATGATTTTATATTCAAGGTGGTATCTATTTTTTTTTATTAACAATCCTGATCATTAATGTGAAAAATACACTTTCTGTACTCTACATGTGTCGATTTTACTGCAGAGAGCTACCTTAGAATTAGTATCAAAATAGTGTTAAGCCAGAGGGCAGCTTCATATGGTTCTCCACTCTATCTTACTCAAGCATCACCTTAGGACAGCACAAGGAGCAAGCTGGTAGAAAGATTTTTTGTTCGTCACCATGAGGATGAATTTTTTTTTTAGGTTAATTGAATAATTTGGAAAAGGATCATGAAACAAAATTAGTAAAGATATATTTTGATTTGCAGTTGTGTTGATTTCTTTTAGGGACTCCTCGGGCAAATCATCGTTCGATTCCTTATGCACAGCTCGTTGGTGCAACATGACAGAGAAATCGGATAAAGTACATCTGTTTTCTGCATCATCAGTGGATTGTGCCAAATTCTGCTGTTTGTTTTATAGTTACAATAATAAGGGGATAATTGCATTTCTTAGGTGGTCTACTGAAATACTGACTATTGATTTGGAAGTAAAATGTCTTGAATCCGCCTTGAGGATTTTTTTCATAGTTGTTTTAGTGAACATCACTTTTAAGACAATATCACTCCAGATGTTCGTGTTAATGCTGTAGTATGTTACATAACGTGTATGGGATCAATTTTACTACCATGTGTTACTACTTCTCTATACATACAGGCATAACCTCATGATTCTTTTTCAGGTTTGCTACATTGACAGGTATGGAAGTAAAAAAATCTAGAGCCGATCGCTGGATGTGATAAGTTTTGTGATTTGTAGAAAGGGTTTTGAGACCAGCTGACCGGGTGAGTGTCATGCGGGGTGTCATGCGGGGCCTGCCCAGTCTCAATAGATATAGTGGGCTGCATGGGAGCCGGGATCCCCAATCATATAGCATTCACTAAAGTAGCACTGCACCTCCTGAAACAGTCCTCGTACAGAGTGAGTGTCGACGAATGTTTGTTAATCCGAAACTTTTGAAACAATCTTTTGAGCAACAACAGACATTCAGTCCTAAGAAGCAACTTCTGCCAGTGATGAGTTTCATCGGAATGTGGGCTGTTTGTTCTGTGGCGGTGAGGTACTATTTGATCAGAGACATCAAGATTGTAGTAGCGACTCGAGAACTGTTCGGACTATTCCGTTACCTAGCGTAGTCCCATGAACGTCAAGATTCTTGATCAAAACGGGTACACTTTCACCTAGAAAGTTGCACTGACCTTGTTGCTTTAGAGACTGCTAATCACAAATATTGTCATCCCACTTCATTTCAAATAAGGATTTAGCTGCTCCAAGAAGTACAACAAAGGTTCTTAAACGTCCCGAGATGCAGTGTTCAAACAGAGCGTTGTATTATCAGATAACTTTGAATACATCTTGCCTAATTACCCACATTATGTAACCCAATGGGTGGAGATGCCATGGACCACATTGTACGGTAGAGAAACGATTTATGGCATGCGGATAATTGCTGTGTCCACACCTGTTAGGCATCAACATCTTACTATTACATGTCCACCAGGGAAACGCCACAATACCATGAAAGTCAAAACAGTTGTACCAAGTAAGGTGATTCCTATCCCAGAAGCAGGGCTTGTCCTCTGAAGAGTTCAGCCTCTCATGAAGCTGCAATTCCAATATGTTCTGCCAGGATCGATATGTTTTGATTTGCTTTAGCATTCGGCATGAAATTACAGTCAGTACGATTACTTTGGGCATAAATTATGCACAAATGTGCGGAGGTACACGAAACTATGGGAAGTGTGACGGGTGTTACTCATAAAACAATAGTGAGCAGCATATAGAGCTTGACAATGCCCGTCGGAAGTGAGATTTCGATGATCTGGTGCGAGTCATCGATCGGATAACCCTGCAAAACCCATTCGACGTAGACCAAAAGAGTTTGCGATCTCTGTCATCTGGTTATACAGTTTATAAAGGCGATGGGATAAACTGTGATGAAGTCTTATCCACTCGACTTTACTCTGCATTATTCAACTTCTTTCAACCGAAGACCCTCCCGACAGGAATTACAAGACTCCAGACTGGAGGCTGCATAACGCTTAACCTCTGACCTTGCTACCATTCGTGATTGGAGCAGGAGGAACCTGGTGTCCTTCAACGCCTCAAAAACTCAATTTATCCACCTATCAGTTCGACACAATCTTCCAAACACCTATCCCCTATTCTTCGACAATATTCAGCTGTCACCTTCTTCTACACTAAACATCCTCGATCTATCCTTAACTCAAAATCTTAACTGGAAAATTCACATCTCCTCACTTACGGAATCAGCTTTCTCGTGGTTGGGGGTTCTGTATCACCTCCGCCAGTTATTTTCCTCCGCATAGATGCTTTCCAAATACAGGGGCATTTTCCACCGCCGCATGGAGTATGCATCTCACATATGGGGAGCTCCACACATACAGCCCTTTTGAACATGGTAGAGTCTAGGACTCTTCGTCTCATCAATTCCCCTTCTCTCACTGGCAGACTTCCACTTCTTACATTCCGCTGCAATGTTGCCGCTCTTTTTATCTTGTACCAATATTTTCATGCTGACTGCTCTTCTGAACTTGCGAATTGCATGCCTCCTCCCCTCCCGCTGCCCCGCTACACTCGATTTTCTACTCTTGCTCACCCCTATACTGTTCAAATCCCTTATGCAAGAGTTAACCAGCATCTTCATTATTTTATCCCTTCTGGCGGTAAACTCTGGAACAGCCTTCCTTTATCTGTATTTCCTCCTGTCTATATGACTTGACCTCTTTCAAGAGAGGTGTGTCAAGACACCTCTTCTCCCGAAGTTGACCTCACTTTTGGCCTCGTTCTATTTTTTTCTTTTGCTGGAGCAGCGCTTGGCGGGCGTTTTTGTTACTACTTTGTTTTAGTGCCTTTGAGCTGTCTCCCTTGCTGTAAAAAAAGAAGAAAAAAATTTGGCATTTGATAAAAAAATATATGAATATTTTGGGCAGTTTAATGAAGCAACGTGACCAATTGTGTTCGCTAATATTGTAGTGTATGATTTTTGTGTATTTAAATATAAGCATTTACAAGTACCATCCCTGTGGACACCTTGTGTGTGCCCCGTGCACTGGCGGGCTTTTCCGCGCCCCGCTGCCCGTAACGTCCAAGGCGGAAATGCTGAGAATATATTGCTTAAAAACTTGCTAATACTAAGAGCTTTGTTACTCAACAACCTTGCTAAACTCGGGATGTAGAAACGAGGCATAGCGAGGTTGTTACCTTGCTATGACGGAAAGGCAACTGATTGGCGGGTGGCTTGCAATGACGTCATCGGAATCAACAACCAATCACAGTGAGTTTTATAGCGAGCTTCTCCAATCACAAGGGTGCCGCTTCCCAGCTGTGTTTACATTTTCTCGCCTGCTACCTCTGCCAAGGGTATCTGCCTCTGCCTTCTACCAGCTCCTTCATGCCATCCAGCGGGCCCTTTTCCATCTGTTATCGGAGGGCTGGGAAATAACGCTGCAATGGGTGCCCTATTTATGTTATAAATAATGAATTATACTACTTAAGGTCATACTGGTTTGATGTTTGGTTGGGTTAAATTGTTGTTCTTCCACACACAAAATATACAGGTGTGTCTCTCCTAAGTAGTAGTAGTAACTGAACTCATGTAAAGGAATATTTTTCAATGAAAGTTATATTAACTGGCATTAGGATGGACCGAGTGTTAACTGACCTTGCTATAAACTCAACATCTTTATGGTTCAAAATTCGCGTACATGCAGAAGTCGACATATGGGAAGGGAGGGAATATGACACTACACCCATCACACGAGTAGAGGGAGAAGAAAAAAAAACACTGTACACAAGGCTGTGGGGACCCCAATATAGAAACATGCAAAAGACAATGGAAATAACCTACCAGTAACGTCTCCAATAACGTGCTGAAAGGAACCACTAGCTTGTATATATTCGCAGGGCTATCAAGACCTGCGTGTGAGGAGGAATAGCATGAACCCTCTGTGAATATGTAATGTGCTGCACCAAGTATCGTACTATGCCTCCATTCTTGTACGTCTGGCAACCATGTTAGTCAGTCTGTAGCAGTCACCGCTGAAAGCCGTGCGCTCTTCCTCCCCGGTGACTAAGAAAATGGGGGTTGCAGCACACACATAATGTTTTTTATTCCTGTGCCGTCTAAGTCTGCTGTCGAGTCTCGCGCGTCCTAAGCATAGCTGGGCGATATCGCGATAAGTTATCGCGATACTTTATCGCTGATAACAAAATCGGATTATCGACCATCCGCTATTTATTTAAATATATATCGGTATCTTCGTTACTTTTGTAACCAAACTAGCGATAATCGCTACTTTTTTTCCGCCTCTCAGAAAAAAACGATGTCTCCTCCCTACTGCGGATGCATGGCCCGGTGTTGTATGAAAAAACTTCGGGGTATGAAATATCTTCCGTGATGAGATTTCATACTTAGATCATGAAAATTTAAAAAACTAGGTTATTTTTTTATGCTAATCCAAAATCAATATATCATAGAGAAAAATCATTTAACTTCGCCCCCAAAATGATTATTCATTGCCTCAAATTTGATATTCCATATTCGTTTGTGACCATGCCATGGTATTGAAGGCATCCGGTGTTGTGTAATTTGGTGTCCCATCTTCAAAAGCTGGCGCTTTTGTTTACAAACACTGGTCTCAGTGCGCATGCTCAGATCATTAAGTGTAGACCTGTACAGTCTCACAATGCTTTTTTAACGCATTAAGAGTTGCTGGAAAGCTGAATCAAACATACAGTACCACCATCCTCGCTGTTTCTTGAACGACGTACACTCTGTACATATAAATACAACTCGTACAGAGTGCCGTTCTAGTAACAGCGAGGACGGTGGTAGTGGTACTATATGTCTGATTCAGCCTTCCAGCAACTCTTTATTACGGTTTAAAAGCTTTGTGAGACTGTACAGGTCTATGCTTGCTGGTCTGAGCATGCACCGTTCATGAGAGACCAGTGTTTATAAACAATTTTTGACGGTGGGGACGCCAAATAACACAACACCGGTTCAGGCATTTATAGTATTACCGTCCATATGTACGTGTCAACGTGTGGTTTTAAGGTTCTGTAAGTTTCCTAAAATACAGATGATGAAAATTTGAATTCATCGATGTTGTTCTATCTGAAATATCATTATAGTATCGTTTTCGCCTATCGGACTTATCGCTAGCTAGTATCGGAATTGTGGATTTATATCGGGTATCGGTTATCGGTTATCGCCTATATTTGTGTTTCTAGTTAACGAATATCGGTTATCGCCGTTAAGGTTTTTCATTATCAGTTATCGGTTATCGGGAATAAGGTTTTCTGTTATCGTGCCCAGCTATGGACCGTAGACGGTGACGGTTCTTCCTCTAAACGTCCTATCCACTCATACCCCGATGATTCTACTTTCAACAGAAGACCTTCTCAACAAGAATTACAAGACTCCAAAATGGAGGCTGCAGAACGCTTTTAAGCTCTGATCTTGCTCCTATTTTCGATTGGGGCAGAAATAATATGTTGTCCTTCAACACCTCAAAAACATAATTTCTCCACCTATCAATTCGACACAATCTTACAAACATCTATCTCCTATTCTTCGAAAACACTCAGCTGTCGCCTTCTTCTACACTAAACATCCTCGATCTTTCCTTAACTCAAAATCTTAACTGGAAACTTTACATCTCTTCTCTCACTAAATCAGCTTCCTTGAGGTTGGGCGTTCTGTATCGTCTCCGCCAGTTCTTCTCCCTGCACAGTTGCTATCCATATATAAGGGACTTGTCCGCCTTCATATGGAGTATGCATCTCCGTGTGGTGGGGCTTCACACACACAGCTCTTTTGAAGAGAGTAGAGTCGAAGGCTCTTCGTCTCATCAGCTCTTCTCCTCTTACTGACAGTCTCCTACCTCTTAAATTCCGCCACCATGTCCGTTTTTCCTCAGGAGGGCTCTAGTCCAACGCGACAGAGTCCTATATTGCTCCCGATTCCCAGCAAGTCAAGCAGCGTGAATCTCCTCAATATTATCAAGCGTCTCCGCCAAGGCAAAACCACTCCTAGATCTCGAGCGCTCTCCAATGCACTCCTTGGCAGGTCGAAGAGTCTCACGTCTGAAGGTGTCCCACAGTTTTACAGGATCCTCAAGGGCGCTGAGCACATTGAACCGATTTGAGACTGTCACTGCATACTCCTGAGCACAGGCCAGGTCCTTCAGTCTTTCGAGATGGAACACAGTATTGTTGCATCTCTAGATTCTTCTTGACCTGACATGAAGTTTTAGTGTTGCAATAATAACCCTATGGTCAGCTGCAAAGGACTCCGCACTCCGGCAAACCCTGCAGTTCTGAGGGATCCCCAGGATTCCGAGGATGAGGTTAGCTACCCCTCCGTCATCGCTATACCAAGTCTTTGGTACCAAGAACCCTCAATTCTCAACCTCCTGGATCTTGCAAAATTTAGGAGGAGAGACTGTTAATGTTCCTAGTACCAGAACCATGGGGACCAACACATAGCTCGTAGCCAATCATATTAGTGCCAGTAGTAGCATTGAAGTAGCCCGGGACAATGAGTGTTTCCCGGGGAAGCCTAGAACATCTCCTTCTCTTCATTTTCACACATCTCGGTAGGAGCGTACATTGCAACAAGAGATGTGAAGCCCAATGTTAGATGCTATCCATATACAGGGGCCTTGTCCGTCCTCGTATGGAGTATGCATGTCATGTGTGTGGGGGGCTCCACTCACACAGCTCTCTTGGACAGAGTAGAGTCAAAGGCTTTTCGTCTCATCAACTCCCTTCTTATACTGGCAGTCTTCTACTTTTTAAATTCCGCTGCCATGTTGCATCTATTTCTATCTTCTATCGATATTTTTTTGCTGACTGCTCTTCTGAACTTGCTAACTGCATGCCTCCCCTCCTCCCGCGGCCCCGCTGCACTCGACTTTCTACTCTAACTCATCCATATACTGTCCAAACCCCTTATGCAAGAGTTAACCAGCATCTTAATTCTTAAATCCCTTACACTGGTAAACTCTGGAACGGTCTTCCTTCGTCTCTATTGCCTCCTGCCTACGACTTGAACTCTTTCAAGAGGAGTGTATCAAGACACTTCTCCACCCGAAATTGACCTCTCTTTTGGCCACTTTTCACTTATACCTTCGTTGGAATAGCGATTAGTGGGCTATTTTTTTACACTTTTTGTTGTTGTTGTTGTTGCCCTTGGGCTGATTCTTAGCTGTAAAAAAAAATGTGTGCCTTAGCCTCAGTCGCACTATACGCTCATCAACCGGAGAAACCTTAACTACAAATGGCTGTAGTTGGCTGGAGATGCCCATTGCTACCCCCATAAGACGGAAGCCATTGCTCGTGCCGGAGCAATAGTAGTTGTACCCCTACTTACTGATCTCGCCACTGTCAGGCCTCCTCGTCTCTGAGAGTCCCACTATGTCTCCCCTCAGTCTTCTGAGCTCATTTGATGGGTAGGGCAGTCGATCATCGTCGGAGCAGCTTTGGACGTGCCAGGATCCCACCCGTAGAGCCCTCCGAAGGTTAACCTGGGCCTGGTTCTGCGGGCGGATGCCGCTTTTGCACCACCCCGGCCTCTCACAAAACAAAAAGAGGGGCTAAGGAGCCCTTCCTCCTTCGAGGTGCAGGGGTCCCTTAGGCTTTGCCCTGCACCCGTCACTGACGGCAGGCTCCTTGGATGAGTGTGCAGTATTAAGTACCTGTCCCGAAATCTCACCACACCTACTTCAGCACATTCCAGCAACACATTTAAGAAAAAATAACTAAAACAAGTTATTTGAAGCTTTCCATTACGTATCAACAAAGAATGCGCCTTCGACGGCAGTCACGAAGTGTCTGCAATCTTTTTTCCACTCCAGATGCTTAAGTATATCGTAATGTTTCTTCCTAGAAAAATCAGGCAATGAAATTATTAAATGGGTAATGCAAAATCAATGATAACTGGAAGCAGCTGCTCAGCTGATAAATGTAAACAAACGCAGTGTCAATAGTGGCGATGCAGGTTTCACCAATATATTTTTCAATGACGAATCCCCCACCTAACCTCGTTCCTTTCGCCGATGTCCTCATGCGCTGGCCTTACTCAAGCCGGACTTGAATGTAGCAGGTGGGTGGGTGGGCCAGCCCACCCATGCTTCCCCATCAGCTACCTGTGGAACACAAGTTGTAAGTACTACTTACACTGCAGTCATTAGTCGCTACTGAAAAGTTTATACGCCTACAGTCTGCTAAACAAGCGTACTGCTAGTTCTAGCAGACGCCAAGGGGTCTGCACGTGAGCCGATCAAGGGGGAAGTGAGTCTACCCAGTTATCTTCACAGTTTATAAGTCTCATCTGCGTTTGGTTCACCCTTTAGCCCGCCCAGCTTCCCGCAGGTTGGGGGTGAACCAAACCGGACAGTCGTTCAGCTGAGCGCAAAATGCCATCCCTCATCAATAGCTCCATCACAATATTCCCAAACGAAATGTAACGTTGCACAATGCTGGGTGGCTAACGGGCCAACCGAACGCAGGGCTGAAGTGAGACAAGTCCATGAGGAAAGAGGCAGGGTTAGGGGGTGAGAGTAGCAAACGCGGGCAACGCTTCTCTTAAAGCAGCGGGAGATTTGAATAACAGTTTATTTGTTTTTAATGAAATTTCGACCTACGAATTGCCTGTCGGAACCAAACCCTTTCGTAATTCGAACACTAATTGTAAACTAATGCGAATTATTTATGCGCTTGATTACAGTACATAATGTTTTTTGCATGCAAATGTAAGGCCACAATACGGCACGAGACAACAATAAACTAATATGTCCGGCGCACACGCGGCTACCCAACGAGTGTTGCGGACACCGACCTCGGGACGGAATCTAATGTATGGCTGGAGTTGTGTTCGATATCTGGATTGGATCAGGGATTTGTAAGAAGTTCTCACACATAGCCGGACACCAGGATTTTGACCCAGACTTCAATTTTGATCTCCGTACTTGACTGGGCATATGTTCGTCAATTGCGGTGCCGCAGATTTCTCTGGGATATCCGATATCCGGGAAGCCTAGGATTCATTGTAATTTAGGGTGATTTCATGTAATATAGAATGTTATATGAAGAATATGCACTTGTTCATGACCAGTTGTTTAAGATTAGTCTGTTTAAATTGTACTGTATTGTACTTGTTGCACTCTACATCGCTTGTGAATTGTTTATTTTAACTAATTTACATTTATATATGAAGAATAAAAGCAAAAAACAACCGAAGCAAATATTACCCAGTAAAACCAAGTTGGTTGGGTTTGCCCCCCCCCCCCCCCCCCCCCAAAAAAAAAAAAAGGTTATTCCCTACCCTGTGTATATTAAAGCAGCAACTGAATGTGGTTGTGAATGTCTTTTTGAAACTAATTTTCTTTTTTCTTCTTTTGGCTTTGACAGGCCAGTTTCTTAACTGTTTGTTGCCTTTCCTTCTCTCCAGTACCTTTTGGTATTTTGTGTGGTTCAGCTTGTATCTGCACCCTGGAGGGAGGCTTTGGTAGCTTATCATCATCATCATCATAATAATAATAATAATAATAATAATAATAATAATAATAATAATAATAATAACTGTAACACTAGCACGTGAGACCAGGAGACCACTCCAAATTAAAAGAAACATTGTTTTTTTAAAGATTTAAATCGGTTTTAAAATGAATTTATACGTATTGGGAACTCATTTATCAATATGATGTTAAACTAAATTTTCCTTTGGAAAATCTAACCATGTTAACTATTACTTAAAATAAAATAAAAAGCAATCCTTAAGTCGTTATTTTTTGGGGAGTCTGGGCAAATATCTTGGGCGGTTTGTATTAATGCCAACACTGGTTCCTCGTTAGGAAGTTCCTGGAAAACAGACCCACATCGGTTCAATCTCTACGGGCGCCTATTTGCGGTAAAATCCTCATGACCTGGCTCCGGCGGGCGTTGAGCGTCGTCATGTCAATAGACTATGAGTAAAATTATGTCATAACCGGGCACTAAGACAAGTCGGACCACTGCAGGTGCTTCGAGTATACTTGCGTATGACAGAAATCTTGCTATATGAAAAAAATCGGGTTTCTCTTAAGTAAACTGCCATCATGTCCACCCATGACACAATCATAAGTTCATTGATGCTTTATAAATACTGTCCCTGGAGACGCCGCCTGTACGTATCGAATACTGGGTGCGACATCTCAACCTGTATTGATATGACCTATATATCATCAACGTCAAAACCATGATAGATTACTGTCATAGCTAAACACCACCGTAACCAGGTTGGATGTGGATCAGTTTAACCTCCGTGTAAGCGAGTTACCTGGAGATACCACCTGTGCCGTTCAAATACTGGTTGTTTTACCTCATCCTATCCTGATCTGGCTTATGTGCCATCGAATCAAGAGCCTGAATAGATTCAAGACCACCCTAATGATGGGGAGGAATCGGGATAGTCTTAGTTTTAACCTCCTCATGGGCGAAGTAGCCGGAGAGACAGTGTTAGGTTCAGTTATACGACAGACAGTATTAGCTTCAACTTATTATTAAAATTATTAAGTAGTAGGTTCAAATTTGTTCAAAGGTTGGTTTTATCCATAATGATATTTGATAATTCTGTCAAATCATGATTCTTTTGTTGTTGTATAGTCGTTACAACAAGAACAACCACAGCAAAAACGACAACAAAAGCAGTATACATCACGGCAGCCACTATAAATATAATTGGGCAGCCGTCACTCAGGGGCTGGGTTCGTCCAAGAATCCATGAAAGAGAGCCTACTGGCGCAATAGGCAGTACCTAAAAGAAAATACTACTACTACTACTTCTACAGTGATCACTAATACTAGTTGAGAGATGCTTAATAAAATGATGGTGTATTTGGAACTGCATATTAAACTACACACACACACACACACACACACACACACACACACACACACACACACACACACACACCTCTGCAGCCGCCCACCGCCAGCTTTACGTCTCACACCTCATACCAATTGCTCATTCACCCTCCCTTCCACTCTTCAATCTTTCACCTCCTCCCACTCAACGCGAATTCGTACACGCGTCCTTAATTAATACTACCGCTTCGTCCTCATAGTTCCACGCATTCACTCAGCACCCCGAAGAGAGAGAGAGAGAGAGAGAGAGAGAGAGAGAGAGAGAGAGAGAGAGAGAGAGAGAGAGAGAGAGAGAGAGAGAGAGAGAGAGAGAGAGAGAGAGAGAGAGAGAGAGCAGCTCCCAGTGCCATCTTATATGGACAGGGTACAGAGACACGCCGAACGCCTCATAAATTATACGGTGCCAGTGACCACCAGCAGCAGTAGGGACGACGAGGAGGACACCGGCAGCAGCAGCGGCAACAACAACAACAACAACAACAACAACAGTAACCGCAGCACCGTCATCCGCGACAGGACGTCCGTCGCTACCAGATGGATAGTCTGGAACACCGCAGGAGGGTCGGTGCCCTCACAGTGCTGCACAAGGCCCAGGTGCAGCACACACCACACCTCGCGGGTGTCGAAGCCCCATGGAGGAGGCCGGAGTGAGCTATGAGAGCTGTAGTGTCCGGCGATCTCCTCGAAATACCGGGGACCTGTACGCTGTATCAGCGGACCTTCACTTGCCCCACAACACTGGAACGCTTTCACGGACGAGGTGGACGTCTCGGCACTGGACACAGCGTGTGAAGACCTCTGCCCACCTGTGGTGTCGCGTGCGCTCCCCTTAAGTGTCAGTGACCACAAACAACAGGAACATAAAGGGGGGGGGGGGGGCACTAACACAAGCTACAGGTGTTACTGTATATATGGTAGTGTAGGGTAACCTTTGAAATAGGTGCCCGCAAGGGAAAGATCATCTTTAGCTCCTGAAACAACACGCCCTACTAAAAGGTTTTATACCTATGTGTCTTTGAATAAGAGAGAGAGAGAGAGAGAGAGAGAGAGAGAGAGAGAGAGAGAGAGAGAGAGAGAGAGAGAGAGAGAGAGAGAGAGAGACAGACAGACAGACAGACAGACAGACAGACAGACAGACAGACAGACAGACAGACAGACAGACAGACAGACAGACAGACAGACAGAGAGAGAGAGAGAGAGAGAGAGAGAGAGAGAGAGAGAGAGAGAGAGAGAGAGAGAGAGAGAGAGAGACGTACACTTGTCTCTTCCGCCCCGTCCCCCCTAACACTCGACGCTCTTCAACTATTGCTCCAGGGCCGCTGGTTTCTTTCACCCTCGCAGCTATGTATTGATCGTTGGGACTTGCGTTGCGACAGTAACACGTATATGTAGTCATTTGCACGCCTACATATTTTCCGCAAGTTATGTTACAGTTGTCATTGATTCGCCGGGATTCCTGTGACATGAATGGTAGCGCGCTGCTGTGGAGGGTGTCAACATGCGAGTCGACAACGACTCTTCAGGCGACTCTCCTATGGAGTCGGAGGGAGAGAGTGCCTGCCTTTGATTGTCAAAGGCCGCCTGATAGTGGTGTGGTGTCTCCCTCCAATCCTTAAATATTTATACGTGTAGGGGATGATCATCAGATTGTTCGTAATATTCCAATAAATATTTATTTAACGACAGAAAATTACTTGAACTTGAAGTAAAATATGAGAATCATTGATTCTGTTTTATATTTGTTTTTGTTTTGGGTAAGTAATGTTCTTGCGTTATATGCAAATAATAAGAATAATTGTCTGAAATTTCAAGTAAGAGATTTTCATGAATGGGCGCGGGCGTTCGTTTTTTTTATTGTTGTTGTTTGTGTGTGTGCATGTTTGTGTGTATGTGTGTGTTTGTGTGAGTAATTTACCCATTCTGATCATGTGTTCGACTCGCAATCGTCAGTCCGTATTCTCCCTGGGAGGGGGATCTCTTTAGCTGATTGTAAACAAAGATGTGAATGCACATACCAAAAAGCCTCATTTCTTTTTCTTATGAGGGGGCAGAAATTGTTATTTGTCAGCTGAAAATGCAGTCTGAGCAAGGCGTGAACGTTGGCTGCCGATGTAACAATAATCGGTGACCCCAGAGTTATCGGGGTTCAGGAGCCATCCAGGAGCGTGTGGACAGAGGGATGGTTGCCTAGATACCTAGCGAGTGAGGGGGAACTCCTAATACGAAAGTCGAGGTTTTCTTAACTGTTCATGATTTGCAATGTAAAACCAGAGCTGTTTAAGTATAAAGCACATGAGAGGAAAGTTTGCTCGGAATATGAAAGCCAAGATTGAATAGATAGCCCTCAGGAGCTTAGCGACGGAAGGTGGTTTTAGTACAATACCACATTCGTCGCCATGATTGTGTACCTACTTAAAAAAATACGAATTTGTCAAATCTACAAGCTATGGTTTAAAACTCCACTCTAATACTACAGAGTGAAATAAAAATTACGGAAAAAATGCAGTTCTCCATGGTAGTAAAATATATCTAGAAAAAATAAGTAATTTCTCAAGAAAACATAAACGTTAAAACTATAGCCAGAAGTAGTATGTCCGGATTCCAAAGTCCATCGATCAGTGCGAAGCAGGCAGACCTGCAGTTTCCTGGCAGCACGACATCTCGTGGACGGAACTGTCAAAAAAAGCTTATTTTTTCACGCACCCTAAATCGTCTGTGTCATAACTTTTCCCGTTATTTACCCCCATCAATGAATGGATTATAAACAGGCATACGTTGTATGCTATATATAATGATTTATAGTTCCTGCTGAGTGACCTAAGGTTAGATTAGATTAAAGTTTCATTACCTTTACAGAGGTGTGCATCCCAGGCGATGACATAAGAATATATGAACTTAAGGAGACCGCAAGAAGCCGGTAGGCCTATACAAGGCAGCTACTGTAAACCTAATCTCACGTAACCTTACTATCCATGAATTTGTTCAACTAATTATCGTATTGGCACCCATTGCATGACTGCCAAGCCTTTTCCACTCATCTACTATTCTGCTGGTAATTATCATAGTCTAGTTGTCTTTATTAAATCTGAAATTATCAAATTAAACTCATTACTACGCGTCCTACCCGGCTCTCTTACTACCATAGCCTTATTAACATCATCCTTATCAAAGATCTTCATCCTTATCAAAGTCCTTAATCCTTATCAAAGTCCTTCATCCATATATAAACTTCATTCAATTCTCCTCGTAACCTTCGTCTTTTTAGAGAATGCAGGTCTCTACCATTAAATAATTATTTTGTCAGCCTCCTTTGTATATGTCAACATTTTGATACCCCTTCTGTAGTAAGGGGACCAGAAATGTCTGAACCTCATATAAAATCGATATCATATTAAATATTGCTCGAGGATAACTTCAGCGCTTTTAATCCTTACGATTCTTGAGATGGGACCCAAAAGCCTGTTTACACGAGTTTTAACCTGAATGCATTGAGCCCTTAAACGGAACGTTCCCGGCATGTGTTACGGTTCACTTTTAGGGGGAGACGAATGTGAAATTAAGATTTTTAGGTTATCTTGATGGGGCATGCTGGTCGGCAGCAGTCGGTTCGTTGTGCAGGCAGGTGTTTAGAGTAGCGCCATCTTGATTAGCTGATACTGACCCCCGGAGCTCATCTCCGCGGTACAGACAGCTTTAGGACAGCATGCAGGTAGTTTCAAGCCACTCAGCGATGACTGAAAATTGTCATCATTAAGCAGCGTGCGGGACTTGAACCGGGTCCTCCAAATCCGCTGACGATTCAGTCACCGCCTTTACTGGCTCTAAATTAAAACTCGTTAACGTGAAGGAATTTGTTTCATTTAGATTTATATCCCTGCTATTATTCATTTGCTTACTGATATTTTTTTTTATCAGGGGAAAGCTACATTGCACTATTATGAAGCGCCATAATTAATTACACTTCAAGAGGCAGGCAGGCACTCTGGCAGAAACAGATGGGCTGGTGAACGGGCGCGCACACACACACACACACACACACTAACGTTCTATAACAATGGTCATGAGGAGCAACATGAGTCAGGCAAGAGTCATATATCACGGCACCCACTTTATTAAAATTGACCTTACCACTAACATGCCTGCTAGTGCTATGGGAACCAAATTAAAATACCCTTACACCTACACACAGGCAGACAGACAAAGATAAATAAACCTGCACAGACATACTGGCAGACAGACACTGCATAGACGGACGAGCAAGATAACAGAAAGGCAAACTGACAGAAAGACAGACGGACAGAGAAATTGACACACACACACACACACACACACACACACACACACACACACTGACACTGATATTGACACAAACACTCCCCCCACCCCCCCCTACACACACACACACTCTCACACAGTGATAGACCCCCCCCCCCCCCCCTTGTCTGCCCTCGTATGGAGTATGCATCTCACGTGTGGGGGGGCTCCACTCACACAGCTCTTCTGGACAGAGTGGAGTCTAAGGCTCTTCGTCTCATCAGCTCTCCTCCTCCTACTGATAGCCTTCTACCTCTTACATTCCGCCGCGATGTTGCTTCTCTTTCTATCTTCTATCGATATTTCCACGCTGACTGCTCTTCTGAACTTGCTAACTGCATGCCTCCTCCCCTCCCGCGGCCCCGCTTCACACGACTTTCTACTCATGCTCATCCCTACACTGTCCAAACCCCTTATCCAAGAGTTAACCAGCATCTTCACTCTTGCATCCCTCACGCTGGTAAACTCTGGAACAACCTTCCTTCATCTGTATTTCCTCCTGCCTACGACTTGAACTCTTTCAAGAGGAGGGTATCAGGACACCTCTCCTTCCGAAATTGATTTTTCTTTCGGCCACCTCTTTTAATTATTTTTTGGGAGTAGCGAGTAGCGGGCTTTTTTATTATTGTTTTCTTTTTTTTGTGCCCTTGAGCTGCCTCCTTTGTTGTAAAAAAAACAAAAAAAACGTGCGGGCACACACACACACACACACTGGATGAAGTCATCACTACCAGTGTTGATGTAGCAGTCATAACCGAAGCCTGGCAAATAACCCCTGAAACCTGCAACATCACGGGTTATCAACTCTTTCACCGCCTCAGGACAGGTAAACGTGGTGGAGGATTAGTGTTGTACTGCCGCTCTGACCTTCACCCCACCCTCATCCCTGTGGACCCCCCAGAGGGTGTGAAAGCCCTGTGGGCGAGGCTCACCCCCCCCCCCTCCCACCCCCGCCTCGCTGCCTCAATCATCCTCTGCCTGGTGTACCACCTCCTCGCGCCGCCACGGCCATCCAGCTCATCACTCACATCATTGACACCATGGATGACCTCCGCTCAAGATTCCCCTCTGCAAAAGTATTAATATGTGGTGATTTTAATCAACTCAACACCTGTGAAATAGAAGAGCAGCTGAACCTCACTCAGTTAGTGGATTTTCCCACTCACGGGAGAAACACTCTTAACCTCATCCTCACCGACCGCACCCAGCACTACCTCCCCCCCTAGCCACTCCCTCCCATGGGACGCAGCAACCACGCCTCCATTCTGTGGTGGCCGGCGCCTTCCACCTCACGCCCCACACGCACTGTTGCCAAGACCTACAGACCCGTGACGGACTCAGCAATGCGTTAGTTTGGTCAGTGGATCACACGGACCTGGACACACTGGACTGAGGTGCTCACTGTTGAGGACGTTCAAGACAAGTGGAGTAACTACCAGCAAATCATCACCACAGCACACCATCACTTCTTCCCAGAAAAAATCTGCGAATCCACCCATCAGATGCCCCTTGGATCACACCCAGGATTAAGCGACTCATGCAGCAACGCAACTCGGCATTCTTCACCAACCCCTCTTCAAGCATCTCCGGAACAAAGTGATACGGGAAATCAAGGCAGCAAAATTAACATACTACCCCAACAAGATACACAAGTCAAGCAAGAAAACATCAGCAGGTGGTACTCCAAGATCCGAGACCTGTGTGGATTAAACAAGACCAGTCACGGGTGTGACTCACCTGCCCGCCCCGGAAGCAGCTGAGGTCATTAACACCCACTTCACCGACATCTGCCAGTCCCTGCCCAGCCTAGACCTCACCTCACTCCCCGCCTATCTACCCACACCTGCACATCCACACCTCCTCAGACACCCTCCCCCCACCCTTGTGTTTCCATTGACGGCCGTCCCCTCCAGATGGTTCATTCATTCTGTCAAGCTCCTCGGCCTCGCCATTGACGACAAACTGACGTGGGGCCAACACGTCAGCTCCCTCATAAAGTCAGCCACATACCAGCTATACCTCCTCCGAAGACTGAAGAAGCTGGGGACACCCGCGCGTGAGCTGGCGAGTGTGTACTCCACCTTCATACTCCCTCGGCTCACGTACACGTCCCCTGCTTGGTCATCTTCCCTCAACGCCATCAACTCGAGCGGGTTCAGAAGAGGGCGGTGCGGCTGATCCTGGGGACCGGCTACACCACCTACCAGGAGGCCCTCCCCGCCCTGCAGCTCACCACCCTTCAGGCCCGCCACCAAACTCCTTCACCACCCACGACATAGAAACCTGCTCCCCCCGGTAGCTCCCCCTCCCCGCCACAATGTCCGACACCACAACAAGCTGCTCCCCATACGTGCGCGTACTGACAGGTATAAGAACAGTGCAATACCAACAACAGTGAAAATCATGAACACATAGACTCTTTACTCCTAAGTTACTTTTAAGTTTGTAGTTTTAGTGATCTCCCCATATAATATGTATATTTTCAGCTCTCGAGCTGCTTCTCCCTAGATAAACATAAGAACATAAGAACAAAAGAACGTTGGAATCTGCAAGAGGCCGGTAGGCCTATACAAGGCAGTTCCTTTGCGTATATTATTATTATTATTATTATTACACACACACACACACACACACACACACACACACACACACACACACACACTCACACAGTGATAGCCCCCCCCTCCCCCAACACACACGTGCGGGCACACACACACACACACACACACACACACACACACACACACGCACACACACACACACACACACACACACGAGCGCTCTATAATTATTCATCTTTGCATGATAATTATTCGTTCCCTTGCCTCCAGAATCCCTTTGGTCCTGTCTAATTAGTGCAATTATTGGTAATGTTTTCTTAATGATTTCGACTTTATATTAGTCTCGTGTTTAATCACATTTCCAATTGGTTTATTTTCGTATATAGTTTAATTATTAACCTGCAGATTACGCAGAGGCACTGGCTGACGAACAGTGACACTAAGCCTGCCCTCCCGCGTCTGTGCCATGACCCTCTCTCAGCCTCTGCCGTGTCTATTCCTCTGACCCCCCCTCCCTCCCCACCTCTCTCTCTCTCTCTCTCCTTTCCTTTCCTCCCCTCCGTTGTATGTTTGAGAGCCCGCCCAGGTTTAGTCGCCTCTTTTATTTTTCGTCTTTTGCCCCTCGTTTTTTGGCCCTTCCTGTCTGTGTTCCTAATTAGCGCGCCCTTTGCTGATCATCACTCAACCGAAATCCCATGACTTGTGGCAGTTTCCACACTTCTGCAGCTTTCTCTGCCTCCGTTACTGAAGCATGTCCATCTAATTGCACCGACAGTCCTTATATCCCATTTGGTATGTAGCTTTGCCTACCATGCCACGTTATCCAATCAGAGTCCGCACTCCGCCGCTATTTTAACAAGGGGAGTTGAAACACATATCATTGGCTACCAGGAATGGACTTCAGTCAAATACACAATGTAATTATGATATGCCACCCGGGGGATATATTTGGCGTTATTTCAGGAAAAGTCGAATTGTAGCATTTTTGTTATTGGACTTCAATGAGAATGACATTCACCGGTAGTGGATTAATAAATCTTATTTTGGTCAAGAAAATACAGGGAGATGGCGAAGCAGGCGAACGGAACTCAAGTGACGATAGGCTCCAAATGCCTAATCACCTGGGATATGATGAAAAAAGGAAACATAGATAACATTTGCAAATCCCTTGCTTGGGGGTGAGCCCAGGCTTATGACCCTCTTCCCATTTCTCAATACTTACCCCTCGCACTGCCCAAGAAATGTTAATGAAAAGTGATATGGACCTCCACATGTATTTGTATCTTTCTTGTCTTGATCCGTGAGATATATATATATATATATATATATATATATATATATATATATTTATATATATATATATATATATATATATATATATATATATATATATATATATATATATATATATATGAGAACATATATATATATATATATATATATATATATATATATATATATATATATATATATATATATATATATATATATATATATATATATATATATATTCATAGCAAATGTCAAAACCATGCTTTTTCTAACTCTTCCAGAGAGTTCTGGCAAAATATCTCCTCCAACTTCACTTCTTCTTTCTCTCCTCTCCTTAACCCTGATGGCAGCACAGCCGTTTAATTTATCTCTAAGGCTGAACTCTTCGCTCAAATTTTCTGTAACAACTCCACTCTGGACGATTCTGGGTATATTCCTCCTACTCATCCCCCCTCTAACTCCTTTAGGCCTATGCCTGTTATTAAGATTCTTAAGAATGATGTTTTCTACGCCCTCTCTGGGCTCAACTGTCAGAAGGCTTATGGACCTGATGGAGTGCCTCCTATTGTCCTTAAAAACTGTGCCTCCGTGCTGACACCCTGCCTGGTCAATCTCTTTCGTCTCTGCCTGTCAACATCTACCTTTCCTTCCTGTTCGAAGTAAGCCTTCATACAGTCTGTGCCTAAGAATAGTCATCGTTCCAATCCCTCAAACTACCGCCCTATAGCTTTACTTTCCTGTCTATCTAAAACTTTTGAATCAATCCTTAACCGGAAGATTCAAAAGCGCCTTTCCACTTCTGACCTATCTGATCGCCTGCAGGGGTTCCGCAAAGGGCGTTCTACTGGCGATCTTCTTGCTCTCTTAACTGATTCTTGGTCATCCTCTCTTAGCCGTTTCGGTAAAACCTCCTCAGTTGCGCTAGACATACCAAAAGCTTTCGATAGAGTCTGGCACAAGTCTTTGCTTTCTAAACTGCCCTCTTTCGGATTCTATCCCTCTCTCTGTTCCTTTATCTCCAGTTTCCTTTCCGGTCGTTCTATCTCTGCCGTGGTAGACGGTCACTGTTCTTCCCCTTAACCTATCAACAGTGGTCTTCCACAGGGCTTTGTCCTATCACCCACTTTCTTCATGTTATTCATCAATGATCTTCTTTCCATAACAAACCTACCCACTCATACGTTGATGACTCCACTCTGCATTATTCAACTTCTTTCAACAGAAGACCCTCTCAACAGGAATTACATGACTCCAGACTGGAGGGTATAGAACGCTTAACCTCAGACCTTGCTATCATTTCCGATTGGGGTAAAAGGAACCTTGTGTCCTTCAATGCCTTAAAAACCCAATTTTTCCACCTATCAACTCGACACAATCTTCCAAACACCTATCCCCTATTCTTCGATAACACTCAGCTGTCACCTTCTTCAACACTAAATATCCTTGGTTTATCCATAGCTCAAAATCTCAACTGGAAACGTCACATTTCTTGTTTCACTAAAAAGAACCCCTAAAAAGAGTTCAGAGGAGTGGCCGAAAGATAGGTCAGTTTCGGAAGGAGAGGTGTCCTGATACCCTCCTCTTGAAAGAGTTCAAGTCGTAGGCAGGAGGAAATACAGATGAAGGAAAATTGTTCCAGAGTTTACCTGCGTGAGGGATGAAAGAGTGAAGATGCTGGTTAACTCATGCACAAGGGATTTCGACAGTAAAGGAATGAACTTCATTAGAAAGTCGTGTTCTGCGAGGCCGCGGGAGGGAGGGAGGCATGCAGTTAGCAAGTTTAGAAGAGCAGTCAGCGTGAAAATATCGATAGAAGATATAAAGAGATGCAACATGGCAGCGGAATTTAAGAGGTAAAAGACTATCAGTAAGAGGAGGAGAGCTGATGAGACGAAGAGCCTTAGACTGCACTCTGTCCAAGAAGGCTGTGTGAGTGAAGCCCCCCCACACGTGAGATGCATACTCCATACGAGGGCAGGCAAGGCCCCTGTATGTGGATAGCAACTGTACTGGGGAGAAGAACTGGCGGAGACGATACAGAACGCCCAACCTCGAGGAAGCTGATTTAGTGAGAGAAGAGATGTGAAGTTTTCAGTTAAGATTTTGAGTTAAGGATCGACCGAGGATGTTTAGTGTTGAAGAAGGTGACAGCTGGGTGTTGCTGAAGAATAGGGGACTATATATATACATGTATATATATATATATATATATATATATATATATATATATATATATATATATATATATATATATATATATATATATATATATATATATATATATATATATATATATGGGGAGGCGGTGGCTGGGTCGACAGCGGAACGGCGCTGCGTTCAGGATGACGCGAGTTCAATCCCCGCTCGGTGCCACCAAGCTGGGATTTTACAGCCGCCGCCGAGTGGCCTAAGACTACCCACATGCTGTCCAGAATACCACCTATCAACCCGGACTCTAGATTTTAGGATTAAAAATGAGCTCCAGGAGGGCAAAATGAGCCAATGCAAGATGGCGCCACTATAAAACACTGGCCTGCGCCACAACAGGCCGGACCATACCATCAGGCTCCTCCAAAAACAGGCCTACCGCGCCACAGGCGAAGTTGTAAATATATATATATATATATATATATATATATATATATATATATATATATATATATATATATATATATATATATATATATATATATATATTACGCCACCGATGAGGTTGTCCAAGTGCAATATATTTTACACTCAGTATGTCCGTTGTTTTTGTTGGCTGTCATATATCTTGCTAACAATTGCGAAGTGCAATGCTCTTACTTTCTTTTCTGCTAAGGAGCAAAGTGAAGGTAGGAGAAAGGCTAGGAGACAGTGAGCATGTTTGGAGGTGGGGGGGACTGCTGGTCGGAGCCTGGGTGGTGCGTTTGGTTGTCAGGTGTCTGCGAATCCGTTAATGAGTTTGGTTCTAACAGTTTTAATTTCCTTTCCTTGCACTTTTTTCGTTCATATTTTCTTAGGTCTCTGCCATCGTCTTTGTCTTGAGAGTGTGCATTTTGTAAACCGACAAACCTCATCATATACCTTACTTTTTTTTACATTAGAAACTTTTCTTTTTTTTACATATAGTTTTAACCCCTCCGCTGCGATTTGCATGGATTTGTCTTTCACTGGTAGCCTGGTAACCTATAGTCCCAGGTGTTTCTCTGTCTCTGTAGTGGATAGTGGAGTGTTTCTCATGTGGTATTGGTATGGTGGAAATCCCCTCCCAAGGTGCAGAACATTACGTTTTTCTTCAGTGAATTGTAGCAGCCATTTTTTGTTCCAGTCCTCTAGCTTAGTGATGTCTTACTGTAGGGAATCCGCAGTAAAGGGGTTAATCATATTTTCACCTTTAGCCGTTGGGTTGAGGATGACGACTTTCTTTTCTTTTTCTATTCTTCCAAAAAGTTCCACCTTCAGCGTGGTGAAGAAATATGTGTTCTATTTTATTATCTTTATTTCATACTTTGTCTATATTATTCATCAGAGAGCCTTCAATGAAGAGCTCAAAATTTTCTTTATTTGGTTAACGGTAATGACTGAAAATGAGAACGTCTTCCACAAAGTGGGACAAATGTTAGACCCCACTCATAACACAACCCCAGTAATTTTTTTACCGCTGAATTGTACTCTGCTTCGTACTGCTAAGCCACGGCCACTATACCATATATGCCCTTAACCTGTAATATTCATTTTATCCGGTGATAAGGAACTTTGTCAAACGATTTACTGAAATATAGATAAAGTAGGTAAGTTTTCATCTCTTTCTGCCATTTCTATTACTATAGTATTGTTGAACAAAAGATTGGTGAGGCATGACTGTCTCTAGTGAACCCATGCTGTGAGTCACGAATTATGTAATACATCTCAAGGTGATCGCGCATGCTCCTGCCTGTTATGAATTCCAGCATGTCGTCTACAGGTGATGTGAAGATATTTGAACGGATAATTATATAATGCTGACGTGTCCACTCCCATAAAATCCGCGTCACATAAGCTACTTCAAAAAAAAAAAAAAAAACTAGGCAGAAAACCAAAATTAAGCGACACCTTAAATATATCGGCTAGTAGGCCACTGAGGACCCTATTGTACTTCTTCATATCCCGTGAAAATATTACGTCAAAATCCTAATACTATTATATCTGCCTAGGAATGGTCACATCCGTTAAGTTGTCGCCATCCACGCCGTCATGCACCTCAACTCAGCGGAATGGTCGTTAGATATTCCTGTGTGGCCGCGGCCTAAGTGTAGGTAGTTCATGCATAATTTACTCATATCCTCGCTATTTCGATGAGCTCACCTGTGTCTGTTTTTAAAGATCCTATTCTATCCCATTCATTTGTTCTATACATTTTAATGAACCCCCTGGGATCATTCTTAGCCTCGTTAGCTACCCTGATCTCATTTTGGTTTTTCTTGTTACAGAGTCAGGTAGAACACTCAACAACGGTTTTAATATAGATAAATTGAGATTTTGCAAAGACAGGCAAGAATTGGTTTACCAATAGAGTGGCGAATGAGTGGAACAGTCTTGGCAGTCATGTTGTGGGTGCCAATACCATAGAAACATTCACGAAAAGGTTGATGAAATTCATGGATAGTGAGGTTTGGTGGGGTTAGGCTTACAGGAGCTGCCTTGTATTGGCCAACCGGCCTCTTGCAGACTCCTTGCGTTCTTATGTTCTTTTGTTTTTATTAGGCGGATGTTCTCCTATATCGATCTGGCTAGTTCAACGAAGCCATCCCTAAGGTGGGTTTCACTATTTATATTTTCGTTTAAATTCGCCTCTAAGTCCATCTCGTGTTTGAGGCAACGGGCCATTCACTTAGGGACGTTAATTTATTTTATAAAAGCTTAATAGGGGATATGCCTCCCCTGCCCCTCTACTATTACTCTAGATTATTGTAGACCATCGGGGCTCGGGTTCTAGCCTTAAGTTCTGAACTTTATGTAATCCTAATGCCTTCCAATTTACTTTCCCAAGGTGTCTTTGAAGCTCTTGGTAATTATCTCTTTTAAAATCAAAGTTGAATTTATGGATTAGGTATAGACATTTACAGCTCAATTCAAGCTAAACCTAATTTCCTAGTGCTCCCTACAGCCTAGCTCACCTAACACCAGGAAAGCCTACCTATTGAATTCAAAAACATTTATCATATTTTACACAGCACATAATAACAGATACTTGATAAAACTATATTGACCCCGGATATAACTAATGCTGCGAAAACTATTACAGTAAAAACAACAGTAACTACTACAACTACTGTTACTACTACTACTACTACTACGTTTACTACTATTACATTTACTACTACTACTACTACTACTACTACTACCACATTTACCACTAGTACTACATTTACTTCTACTACTACTACTACTACTATTATGATATTTACTACTACTACTATGATACTTAATACTACTACTTATATATATATATATAGATATATATATATATATATATATATATATATATATATATATATATATATATATATATATATATATATATATATATATATATATTTTTTTCTACTACTACTACAACGGGCCTCCATCTATTAGAGTTGCGTTGTGAGCGGTATATTCTCTCATATCCTTTCACAAAGCAATTCATTGGCCCCACCCCGCCAATGACTGTGGCCGACAACCATCTTTATTTAATATTACAAACTTTACTAAACACTTATATTACTACTACTACTACTACTGCTGCTGCCACTACTACCACTACTTTAGTACTACTACTACTGCTACATTTACTACTACGATTTTTTTTTTTTTTATGTCGCTGCCTGTTGCGCCGGTAGGCATCTTCCTGGTGGGGCCTGATGGTCGGCCCAAGGCTTCTTCCAGGTGGGGCCTGATGGTCGGCCCAGCCCGTTCTGGCGCAGGCGAGTGTTTTTATAGTGGCGCCATCTTGCATTGGCTCATGCTGCCCCCCGGAACTCGTTCTTGATTCGCTTGGACGGCTTCCTCTAGAGTCCGGGTTGATGGGTGGTCTTCAGGACAGCATGCGGGTAGTTTTAAGCCACTCGGCGGTGACTAAAAAATCCGAGTGGCAGCGTGGGGATTCGAACCTGCGTCGTCCATCACGCGGTGAATGTGAGCCCAGTACGCTACCACTTCGGCCCGCCTACCCTAAATATTATTTACTACTACTGAAATATCACCACCAACACAACATCCGACTACATAAAAAGTAGATGATCATTCTCACCATTATTATCGCTACATCGTTATAATAACCAGCCTGACGTCCTCGCCGAGAGGCCAAACATTATTACCGTTCACTAATGAGGTGACTATTCATTAAGCCGGAGTGAGTCGTCCGCACTAGCACGTTATTAATTTGGCAGTGAAGGCACAAGAAATTGACCAACTTTAAACAACTGATTTGTTTAGGTCAACGCTTTCATGCAGCAGTCGCTATGCACAGGCATGACATTTCTTTTATAGGATAACGTAAAAACACAGGACCTTTACGTCAGTAAAAATGAGTTATAAAAACACGTTTATGTTAATGTAACGGGTAGGAAACAGTGGGAGAATGATAAAACATAAATGGTCGCACACACACACACACACACACACACACACACACATACACACATGAAAATACCAGTTCGCCTCCACCCCCTCCGCTCCTTCCCCACCCCTACACACAATAACACATGATTTTGGTGAAGTAATTATCCGAAAGTGTGTTTATCCCGATTCGTTAATGGGGTTTATGGTCGTGACAGCACGCGTTAGTGTCACGGAACAGTGGCTGCTCTCTCTCTCTCTCTCTCTCTCTCTCTCTCTCTCTCTCTCTCTCTCTCTCTCTCTCTCTCTCTCTCTCTCTCTCTCTCTCTCTCCACACACACACACACACACACACACACACACACACTCATCGCCATGGTATATTAAGACACTGTGTTCTCGCACCTGTACGTTTATACTTTACACAATTACTCACTATCTCCGTGGTGTAGTGGTAAGCGTGCCTAGCTATGAATCCGCTGGCTGGGGGTCAAATCCCGGCTCTGGCAATTGGCGTCCAGCTCATCCAAATCTTCATCCTTCCTTTCAGGCTGGTCGATAAATGGGCAACTGGGGAAACCTAAGGATGTTAATGAGGTATATTCCACAGTTGCCAGTCAGTCACGAAGTTTGAGCTATTCTTTCAATTACCGTAAATTACCTTTGTTTCTCTGTGATTTGCAACACATACACCTCAATATAATAAGTGACACTATTGTTAATAAAAATATAGCTGATCATTCTCATTGTTTTATTTATTGGTAAACGAGAACAATATAAATGCTGTCCAACAGCTTCTCATCCAAAATCGTTTTTGCATGAAAGACCTCCGAAATGAAGCAAAAATGGGCTCTTTGAAAAACTCTATTTGCATTATAAAATTTGCTGAGTAGCTGCCTGCCATGGGTGTATCAGTGTCGCCTTCGGCGAAATTCATCAAAAACATTAGGGCGTCAGGCATTCGACAACCCCCTCCCCCAAACACTAGGAAGGCAGGTGTTTGTGTCTCAGTAAGGTCACCGGCTTCCGCTCCCAGCATATCATATATACTCCGCCTTCAAGTGACTGCTGGTTATTGTGTGAGATGAACAAATACCTTGGGTGGACGCCTGCCGCTACCAGGAGTGTGGGAAGGTGAAAGGTGATGGCGTTCAAGGCCAGGAGTTGTGGGTGGAAGGAAACACTATTGGACGGAAGCCAAGTCGCGCACGGACAAAAAACAAACAAAGAAGGCTCGCTTTCTGCAGAGATGCCTGGCGCCCAAATGTTTTTGATACATTTCGCCGAGTGCTACACTGATGCACCCAAAGAAGGTACTCTGCATATAATACATTGTAAATAAAATAAAAAAATGTAAACTCATTTCCGCTTGATTTCACAGGTCTTTCATGAAAGAACTCTTTTGAATGAGGAGAGGTTACCGGACAGCAGTTATATTTTCTCGTTTACAATTAAATAAAACAACGAAAATGATCAACTACATTTTTATTAACAGCAGAGTCACTTATTGTATTGAAGTGTAATTATTGCAAGTCCCAGAGAAACACAGGTAATTTACGGTGATTGAAAGAATAGCTCAAGCTTCGTGGGCTCTTGCTCTAGCGGTGGTGATACCTTCTAAGGATGAATATACCCCGTTGTGGTAATCCGGATATCACACGCGCGGTGTCCCAGGCTAATGAGTTCTTACCTATCGCAGGCCCAAGGGTACACGTGAAAGAGATGAGCACGGAGGACACACAAAGCTCTTGCCCCCAACTTTGCCTCACTTATTCTAAATATGCTGAGTTATTGCCAGTAGAGCATAATGAAGGAGGAAATGAAGAAATTAATAAACTCCTTGCACGCCTTAGATAATGGATGAAAGAAAATCAAACAGAAGAATAGTAAACAATACAAATGAATGTATCTCGTGAAATATATTTACAGTATCAAAAGCAGAAGATAAGAACACAGTGAAATGGAATCCCAGTAAGTTCCAAGTTTGGTGGACTAATAATGGTTTATGATTTAGAATTTATGTAGAATAACAATGGTGATTTTGTGGAGTTAGCAGCTTCACTAAAGTAAAATTATATACAGTAAGCTAGTTTGTCTATTGTTTTTACTTCTGCTATACACAATCCCTAATTTTTCTTTCTTTCATATTTTGGGTACAAAATGTCGCATTTCTTCGCTTTGCTTAAATATTTTGCCTGCTACTTCTCCCCGTTTTTGTTTTTGACTTTTCATTGTTCATTTCTTTCCTTCTTTTTTCCCGTCCTGTATTTCCCTCCGAAGCCAGCACATGATTAAAATTTTTTGCGCTCCTTCTCTTCCTATTTTATTAATCAATGTCACTTGTCTACCTATGTATATGGTGAACAAGGCTAACACTGCAAATTCTATTTTTTTTTCGCAGGTAAGGACGCTGTGTTGAGCCAGAGAGGATTGAGACGACTCCACATCTCATCATTGCAGGACACGGTAAAATCAGTTGATAATTGCATTCACATTTCCCCCATAGGGCTCATATCGGAGAAAAAGTAAAATAAACTGTCTTAGAGAATAAAAACATAAACATTGTCAAAACAGTGTGTGGTACATAAAACTAATAAAAAAATACTTCAAACATATTACCATACTTTAGTTACCCATGGATTATTTTTTGTTTCTCTTTTGTATAACTAATTTGAATATTTCGCTCAACTTGGCAAGTATACCTTATCCAGAGTCTGGAGTATCTAATCATCCTAACGGGAAACAGTATTGTTTATACGTTTTTATTCGAAACCTTTTCATGAGTGACGTACCAAGTCAAAATTAGTTACAGCTCTAGGTCCGCTGTACTTCACACTTTTTGTCGAGAGTTTGATTATACAAAATCTTTTAACTGTAAATACAATTTTCTGGGTGTTTACGACACTGGCCTTTACAGCAAGAAAACACTACTATTCCTATATCAACTGCAAGAAAGTAATAATATTGCTGCTGGTACGTGTGGTGGACCTGGTGGTGCATGTGTTGTTTCCGGTGGTGGTGGTGGATACTGTTTAATTAGGTGAAATTCTCGTATCATGGCAAGACGATTATGTTTCAACAAAATCAGGTCATTGGAACCCTTTCGATATTTTAACTTCACCATTGCATTAATAACGGAGGACAACACAACACGGCTGCTGTTTGTTGGTTTTCTCAAAAAAAAAAAAAAAATGGACAGGAAATATTATTTATTCTGCTGCCGATACCCCCAACTACACCTCAAAGTCAGTCACATCTTCCTATTCAGTATCAGACAGCTACGACAATCTTCCAATATTCGGTAAAAATGAGAGCCAAGGTATGGCTATGAACGAAACGGTGAATTATTATTTGCTTAAGATAGCTTTTTGGTAATCTAATAAACCCGCTTTTATACCACTTGAGACTATTAAAGCTGTCCACTTGACAGGACGAAACAGTTTTGTCTTAATACCCAAAGTCAACGAACGTCAGTTGTTTTTTTAAAGCTCTACTCAAAGAACTAAGATGATTTATGCACGACTTACAGCCAAACTTTCGTGTGTGTGTGTGTGTGTGTGTGTGTGTGTGTGTGTGTGTGTGTGTGTAATAATAATAATAATAATAATAATAATAATAATAATAATAATAATAATAAAGGTCTTACGGCTCATACAAATATAGATAGGTTAGGGAGGTTAGGGGAACACTAAAATAGTGACATGAGTTGGGGAAAGGATGGATGGCGGCAAAGACGATAGCGGTGAGGTGCTAATCCCCGCCACAGTCCTTTGGGCTGACAGGGCTGCCTACACAGGACTTCAACACGTAGTTTATGGTGCACACTATCGCCCGCACTGCACTGCGTGCGCGGTACAGTGAGGGGAATATAAAGGAAAGGGGGGAGTTTGTTGTTATGGTCTGTGTGTGTGCGAGTTTGTGAATGTTTGTGTTTCTTCTTGTGCGTGGTAATTATATTAAAACAGTGTTTATCCATCATTGGTAGTCGTTAGGCTAAAAATAAACATGTTGCAAATGGAATATATTTTACAACAAAAAAAATAACTGATACAGATTAAAGGGAATCAAGGACTGGCGTGGCTAAGATATCGGTGTAATGGTGAGGTTGATAGTGGTATGAGATGGAAATGGGGTTGGGTGCAGTGTGGTGGAGCCAAGGCAGGGCAACATCTTCAAGCTGCGGCGAGATACTAATCCCCAGGTCATTCCTAGGTCAGTCGCAGGGTTAAGTGGCAGTAGTCAGCAAAGTGGAGATGATATCGAAAGGTCACTCACGTTAAAAGCTCAGTGGTGATCCCTGGCCGGATATAAGAAGTGAGGGTGGTTACTGCGCGTCTGGGAGATGCTGTGGTGTGCATCGCCATTCACCCGA